>NC_061846.1:17432373-17439873 GCF_019202785.1 Penaeus chinensis | reverse complement strand
TTTTACCAGCATCAGTACTTTAATATTACATACATAATTAATATCTCCAGTTGAAGTAAATCCATTAAGACGTTTCAAAGGCTTTATCGATTCCTTATATGTATATATATATTTATAAGAATATACATATATTTACATATATGTATGTATGTATGTGTGTATATGTGTGTGTGAATGTTTATATATGTATATATGTATGCATGTATATGCATATTACCTAGCTAGGTGAATAGATAGATATATGCATGTATCTATATCTATCTACATATATACGTATATATATTCAAATGTGTATAAGTACTGCTCAATCTGGGTCATACCTAACAGGGTATAGGTTCGAATCCTTGTCAGGCAGGTATTTATATATTTTTCACTGCATTATAAGATTTCTTTCAAACATAGAAATTTCAATACACCCAACACTGTTATTCAATTTTGTACCATGTTCAATGGTTACCAGGATGATAGTACATAAACCTTCCCAGTAATCACTCTGGTATGAGTAGATAAGCAACTGCTATGGAGCTAGTAAGATACTAGATCGACAATCATTTTGTTGGGATGTATGGTCATGTTGGTTATGTATTGCTCAATATATGTCATATCTAAAGTGGAGAGATTCGAGTCCTTGTCATGAAGGATGGTTTTATATAGATGTACAGATCGATTCACTTGTACACTTCTGTCAGGTGTGTATAGATTATCATTATTAAATACTGGAAAACTTTTTTTGATTTTTATGGTTATCACTTCATCTGTATTCATGCACTAGGAGAAATATTCAAACTATGATTATTAAAAGTATAGCATATATTCATTTATCCAGTACATCATATTGGTTAATAACCATAGCGTTGATGTGAAGAATGGATTAAACCACCTGCTGTGTGAGTGTCCATCTTAGAAGCACTTGCGGTGGACGATGCCGGGGCCAGATTCTTCGTACTCATCCTTTGTGATCCACATGGACTGGAAGGTGGACAGAGAAGACAGGATGGAACCACCGATCCAGACGGAGTACTTACGCTCAGGAGGAGCAATGATCTTGATCTTGATGGTGGAAGGAGCAAGAGCAGTGATTTCCTTCTGCATGCGGTCAGCAATACCAGGGTACATGGTGGTACCACCAGACATGACAATGTTAGCAAACAGATCCTTCCTGATATCAATGTCGCACCTCATGATGGAGTTGTGGACGGTTTCCTGAATACCAGCAGATTCCATACCAAGGAAGGAAGGCTGGAAAAGAGCCTCAGCGCAACGGAAACGCTCGTTGCCAATGGTGATGACCTGACCGTCGGGAAGTTCATAGGACTTATCAATGGAAGAGGAAGCAGCAGCAACATTCATCTCACTCTCGAAGTCAAGGGCGATGTAGCAAAGCTTCTCCTTGATATCACGAACGATTTCACGTTCAGCGGTGGTGGTGAAGGAGTAGCCACGCTCAGTCATGATCTTCATCAAATAGTGGGTCAGATCACGACCAGCAAGATCGAGACGAAGGATAGCATGAGGAAGAGCGAAACCTTCATACACGGGGACAAAGTGAGTCACACCGTCACCAGAGTCGCAAACCTGGCCAGTGGTACGACCGGAGGCATACAGGGACAGGACAGCCTGGATGGTAACATAGGTGGCGGGAACCGTGAAAGACTCGAACATGATCTGAGTCATCTTCTCACGATTGGCCTTGGGGTTGAGGGGAGCCTCAGTGAGAAGTGTAGGGGACTCCTCAGGAGCAACACGGAGCTCATTGTAGAAGGTGTGGTACCAGATCTTCTCCATGTCGTCCCAGTTGGTGATGATACCATGTTCGATGGGGTACTTGAGGGTGAGGATACCACGCTTGCTCTGGGCCTCATCACCGACGTAGGCGTCTTTCTGACCCATACCGACCATCACACCCTGGTGACGGGCACGGCCGACGATGGAGGGGAACACGGCACGAGGGGCGTCGTCTCCGGCGAAGCCGGCCTTGCAAAGGCCAGAGCCATTGTCTACCACAAGGGCAACAAGATCCTCGTCGTCACACATATTGGCGGTGGGCGTCTATGGATGCAGAACCTTCCTGGAATAAGAAAAAAATGTTAGATTCTACCCCGATGGCGATTGGTGCAATACAGATACATCCATACATATATATTTCAAATTCAATTTTTCAATGTTGTAAAACGCGCGTGTGTGCCCGAATGTATGTGTTTGCATATGCATGTATGTGCTGTACAGTTCCTTCCACGCACACACACAATGTGTGTATATATGTATATATATATGTATAGATATGTGTGTGTGTGTGTGTGTATATATGTGTATATATATGCGCATATATGTATACAAAAAAAATTATATGTGTGTTTATATATATATATATGCATGTATGTGCACAATACATAAATTTATAGATAGGTATGGATATGGACATATGTGTATTCATAAATAGTGTATATATATATTATATATAGGTATGTATATACATTATATATACATACATATATATATATATGTCTGTGTGTCCAAACGTACACATTTTCTTCCTCTTCCAATCTCAATACTTAGTGCTGCTAGTGTATGAACCTTGTGTGAATTCACGGCCTGTACTGGAATGTGTTCCGAGTACGACTCAAAATTGGTTATGAACTAAGAAATACAGGAGCCTATATGCGTGTGCATGTGAGTGTGTGTGTGTGTGTGTGTGTGTGTGTGTGTGTGTGTGATACCCACTTATTTTAGTGTATGAATTTTTTTGTTACCACCTTGTTCTATTCTCAGAAGCTCCTATTAGTAATGATCTTGGAGTTTTTGGTTAATGTTTCAAAGGCTTTTTCTGATACTTTAGGTTAATACTAAGCAGAAATTGATTTATTCCAGCTTAACCCATTCGCCCCGGATTTATGTTCTGCCCACTGTAGTTTTTGGTGACTTTTGTTACATATAGATGTGCTCAGCCGGCAAGGAGTCTATCAGTAGGCCCTAGTTACCGATCCTGATTTCCCCATTCCTTGAATTGGCGGGAAAATTAATATCATTGCTATCGATACTGTAATTATTGTTATTGATGTTATGATTATAAATTTGTCATTAGAATTTTTTAGACAATGGAATGATACAAAAGACCCTTTCTTTAAGTGAAAGAAAAGGGTAAATAGGTGAGATAGGTAGTTTCTAATAACTGGCTATTTGGTGATTAAGAACTTGTAGAGCCATTTATGTGTAAATAAATAAACGTGTATTACAGCGGGCATGGCATGTATTCATGCCACATGGGGCGAATGGGTTCATTTAAATTGTGCTCTAAGTTGCCGTTGCATATCTATATTTTTTTAATTCATATCCATAGTCACTTCTTACACGGTACGGAAAATATAACACGAAACACATCATAATAGCCTTCTTTGGCTTTCAACACAAGGCTCACAGGGGGTTCCAAAGTAATTACAGATCCTCCACTAGCTAGGTCCGAGCAAGCACGACTTACCCGTCTTGAGTCCAACGCTGACTGCCGGATATCATGGCCAGACATCGTTTATATACTTGGCTGTGCCTTGGATTTCATTCATTTCTTTTCTCTTGGATTTCGCCGATAGTATGGCATCGAGCTTGAATGCCGAGAAGCTGTAGTGTAGCCAAGGGATCTGCTTTAATGGGCGTGGTTTTGTGACTGGGGTCAAACACTGGATTTGGTTTTGATGTGTGACTTATTTAATGTGGCAATATTTTTTTTCTGAGCATTTAAAACCTATATTTGTGTGTGTGTGTGTGTGTGTGTGTGTGTGTGTGTGTGAGTGTGTGTGTGTGTGTGTGTGTGTGTGTGTGTGTGTGTGTGTGTGTACATATATGTGTTTGTATGTATATATATATATATATATATATATATGCGAGTGTGCGTGTGTTATATATATATATATATATATATATATATATATACATATATTGACATATATATTTTTTTTATAATATATATAAATATAACATATATATAGTATAGGTATGTATTATATATAATATAAATATAACATATATATAGTATAGGTATGTATTATATATAATATAGATATAACATCTATATAATATAATTATATACATTTGTATATATTGTATATATATATATATATATATATATGTATGTACATATATTTGGCATATAATACATATATATAAATATGTATATATATATATATATATATATATATATATATGTTTATATACATATATATATATATATATATATATATATGCGTGTGTGTGTGTACATATATATGTATATATAAATACATGTTTGTGTATATATATATATATATATATGTGTGTGAGTATATGTGTGTGTGTGTGTATGTATGTGGTGTGTGTGTGTTTGTGTGTGTGTGTGTGTGTGTGTGTGTGTGTGTGTGTGTGTGTGTGTGTGTGTGTGCTTGTGTGTTTGTTTGTGTGTGTGTGTGTGTGTGTTTGCGTGCGTGCGTGCGTGTATACAAGATATTCACAGTTTAAGGAAATCTAATATTTTGAAAGAAAAAGAGAAATTGCTCATTGCCATTAGTTTTGAAACTCCTACGAAAAAATCGTAGTCGATATTTGTTTGTTTTTCTATAGATAGGTTTATCCTTAAGTGACCTAGAATATAGTTTAGCATATCAGAGAGTACTAAAAGCAGGACAATTTGCATTGGTCCCGCTGAGACGGAATTGAAAACCAGAGACAACCGGTGCTTCGCCAATTTGCTATCGACGTTTTATATCAGCATTCCGACCATCAAATCGTGTGTCGCGTTTTCTTTTCGGTGAACAATTGTATTCTTGAAATTAGATAGATTGTTAGATAGATGGGTTCATGGATGCTTTGAGAGATATTGTTATATTTAGGTGGCTACACCGACACACAGGTGGGCGGGCATAGGTGTGTGCGTATTTGTACATATATGATACATAAATTTGTAAATGTGTATACATATCCACACGCATTTATGAATATATATATATATATATATATAAATATATATATATATATATAAATATATATATATATTCAAATACGTACGAACACAGACACACACAAACACACGCACACACACACACATATATATATATATATATATAAATATATAAATATGTATATATATAAATATATATATATATATATGAATATATAGGTATATATATACATTTATATAAAGAGAGAGTGTGTATAAGTCTACATAAGCAATAATATCTTCTTTTTTTTTTGCATATGGAAAACTGACAATACACTAATTAAATTGTTGTTTAGATTAACATAATTAATCTACAAACAACTTTTCCAATAAAGACTTTATCTCGAAAAAAGTTAAGTTTTCATTCCATTCAACAATCATACACATCCATATATTCTAATATTTTTCATGTCATAAATGCAGTATACATTTGATTGGAAGCTTTTACCAGCATAAATGATTAAATTGTATATACATAATCAATATTTCACTCATGCCAGAATGCATTTCTAATAAAGTAACCCTTCAAGATGATGTCTTTTTTTACATATTAACAAAATTTTCAAGGCTTTGTCGATTTCTTATATATATACATATATATACATATACATATATTCATATATATATGTATGTATGTATGTATATGTATGTAAGTGTGTGTGTGTATGTGTGTGTGTGTGTGTGTGTGTGTGTGTGTGTGTGTGTGTGTGTGTGTGTGTATGTATATACATCCATATTCAGCTAGCTATATGGATAGATTAATATATATATATATATATGATTATCTATATATATACATATGTATATATAGGTGTGAGTAAGTACTGCTTAATATGGGTCATGCTTAAAAGGGTATAGGTTCGAATCCTTGTCAGGCAGGATATCTATATATCTTTTTCACTGCACTATAGGATTTCTTTCTAACATAGAAATTCCAGTGCACCCAACACTGTTATTCAATATCTGTACCATTTTCAATGAGTGCCAGGAGGATTTTATATAAATCTTCCAAGTAATTACTCTGGTATGAGTAGATAAGCAATTGCTATGGAGCTAGTAAGATACTAGTTCGACAATCCTTTTGTTGGGATGTATGGTCATGTTGGTTATGCACTGCTCACTGTATGTCATACCTAAAGTGGAGAGATTCGAGTCCTTGTCATGAAGGATAGTTTTATATAGATAGACAAATCGATTCACTTGTACACTTCTGTCAGGTGTGTATAGATTATCATTATTAAATAATGGAAAACTTTTTATGGTCAGATTATTACTTCATCTGTATTCATACACTAGGAGAAATATTCAAACAATGGCTCATTAAAAGTATATCATATATTCATGTATCCAGTACATCATATTGGTTGGTTAGTTGAAGTACTGTGTGTTAATAACCATAGCGTTGATGTGAAAAATGGATAAAACCACCTGCTGTGTGAGTGTCCACCTTAGAAGCACTTGCGGTGGACGATGCCGGGGCCAGACTCTTCGTACTCATCCTTTGTGATCCACATGGACTGGAAGGTGGACAGAGAAGACAGGATGGAACCACCGATCCAGACGGAGTACTTACGCTCAGGAGGAGCAATGATCTTGATCTTGATGGTGGAAGGAGCAAGAGCAGTGATTTCCTTCTGCATGCGGTCAGCAATACCAGGGTACATGGTGGTACCACCAGACATAACAATGTTAGCAAACAGATCCTTCCTGATATCAATGTCGCACCTCATGATGGAGTTGTGGACGGTTTCCTGAATACCAGCAGATTCCATACCAAGGAATGAAGGCTGGAAAAGAGCCTCAGCGCAACGGAAACGCTCGTTGCCAATGGTGATGACCTGACCGTCGGGAAGTTCGTAGGACTTATCAATGGAAGAGGAAGCAGCAGCAACATTCATCTCACTCTCGAAGTCAAGGGCGATGTAGCAAAGCTTCTCCTTGATGTCACGAACGATTTCACGTTCAGCGGTGGTGGTGAAGGAGTAGCCACGCTCAGTCATGATCTTCATCAAATAGTGGGTCAGATCACGACCAGCAAGATCGAGACGAAGGATAGCATGAGGAAGAGCGAAACCTTCATACACGGGGACAAAGTGAGTCACACCGTCACCAGAGTCGCAAACCTGACCAGTGGTACGACCGGAGGCATACAGGGACAGCACAGCCTGGATGGTAACATAGGTGGCGGGAACCGTGAAAGACTCGAACATGATCTGAGTCATCTTCTCACGATTGGCCTTGGGGTTGAGGGGAGCCTCAGTGAGAAGTGTAGGGGACTCCTCAGGAGCAACACGGAGCTCATTGTAGAAGGTGTGGTACCAGATCTTCTCCATGTCGTCCCAGTTGGTGATAATACCATGTTCGATGGGGTACTTGAGGGTGAGGATACCACGCTTGCTCTGGGCCTCATCACCGACGTAGGCGTCCTTCTGACCCATACCGACCATCACACCCTGGTGACGGGCACGGCCGACGATGGAGGGGAACACGGCACGAGGGGCGTCGTCTCCGGCGAAGCCGGCCTTGCAAAGGCCAGA
>NC_061846.1:17424873-17427373 GCF_019202785.1 Penaeus chinensis | reverse complement strand
CAGGACAGCCTGGATGGTAACATAGGTGGCTGGAACCTGGAAAGACTCGAACATGATCTGAGTCATCTTTTCACGATTGGCCTTGGGGTTGAGGGGAGCCTCAGTGAGAAGTGTAGGGGACTCCTCAGGAGCAACACGGAGCTCATTGTAGAAGGTGTGGTACCAGATCTTCTCCATGTCGTCCCAGTTGGTGATGATACCATGTTCGATGGGGTACTTGAGGGTGAGGATACCACGCTTGCTCTGGGCCTCATCACCGACGTAGGCGTCCTTCTGACCCATACCGACCATCACACCCTGGTGACGGGCACGGCCGACGATGGAGGGGAACACGGCACGAGGGGCGTCGTCTCCGGCGAAGCCGGCCTTGCAAAGGCCAGAGCCATTGTCTACCACAAGGGCAACAAGATCCTCGTCGTCACACATATTGGCGGTGGGCGTCTATGGATGCAGAACCTTCCTGGAATAAGAAAAAAAAGATTTAGATTCTCCCCCGATGGCGATTGGTGCAATACAGATACATGCATACATACATATATATTTCAAATTCAAATTTTTCATGTTGTAAAACGCGCGTGTATGCCTGTATGTATGTGTTTGCATATGCATGTATGTGCTGTACAGTTCCTTCCACGCTCACACACAATGTGTGTATATATGTGTATATATGTGTGTGTGTCTATGTATATGTATATATATTCGCATATATGTATATTTAAATTTATATGTATATATATATATATGTGTGTGTGTGTGTGTGTGCATTAATGTGCACAATGCATAAATTTATAGATAGGTATGGATATAGATATGTGTTTATACATAAATAGTGTATATATACATTATATATATATGCATTTATATACATTATATATACATACTTATATATATATATATATATATATATATATATATATATATATTTCTGTGTGTGTCTAAACATACAAATTTTCTTTCTCTTCCAATCTCATAGTGCTGCTAGTGTGTGAACCTTGTGTGAACATTCGGCCTGTACTGGGATGTGTTTCGAGGAAGACTTAGATTTGGTTATGAACTAAGAAATACAGGAGCCTATATGCGTGTGCGGGTGTGTGTGTGTGCGTGTGTGTATGTGTGTGTGTGTGTGTGATACCCACTTATTTTAGTGTATGAATTGTTTTTGTTACAACCTTGTTCTATTCTCAGAAGCTATTATTAGTAAGGATCTTGGAGTTTTTGGTTAATGTTTCAAAGGCTATCTTATTCTGATACTTTAGGTTAATAATGAGCAGAAATTGAATTAAATTATTTCAGCTTAACCCATTCGCCCCGGATTTATGTTCTGCCCACTGTAGTTTTTGGTGACTTTTGTTACATACAGATGGCTCCACATGTGCTCAGCCGGCAAGGAGTCTATCAGTAAGCCCTAGTTACCGATCCTGATTTCCCCATTCCTTGAATTGGCGGGAAAATTAATACCATTGCTATCGATAGTGTTATTATTGTTATTGATGTTATGATTATTAATTTGTCATTAGAATATTTTAGACAATGAAATTATACAAAGGACCCTTTCTTAAAGTGAAAGAAAAGGGTAAAAAGGTGAGATAGGTAGTTTCTAATAACTGGCTATTTAGTGATTAAGAACTTGTAGAGCCATTTATGTGTAAATACAATAAATAAACGTGTATTACAGTGGGCATGGCATATATTCTTGTCACATAGGGCGAATGGGTTCATTTAAATTGTGCTCTAAGTTGCCGTTGCATATCTATTTTCTTTTTTTTTTTTTTTCTTTTTTTTAATTCATATCCATAGTCACTTCTTACACGGTACGGAAAATATAACACGAAACACATCATAATAGCCTTCTTTGGCTTTCAACACAAGGCTCACAGGGGGTTCCAAAGTAATTACAGATCCTCCACTAGCTAGGTCCGAGCAAGCACGACTTACCCGTCTTGAGTCCAACGCTGACTGCCGGATATCATGGCCAGACATCGTTTATATACTTGGCTGTGCCTTGGATTTCATTCATTTCTTTTCTCTAGGATTTCACCGATAGTATGGCATCGAGCTTGAATGCCGAGAAGCTGTGGTGTAGCCAAGGGATCTGCTTTAATGGGCGTGGTTTTGTGACTGGGGTCAAACACTGGCTTTGGTTTTGATGTGTGACCTATTTAATGTGGCAATTAAGGGTCTGGTCCAATAATTTTTCTGATTATTAAAATTGTGAAAGTCTATATGTTGCTTACTGTATGCATAGGTGAAGCGTCTTTTAATTTTTAGTTGAATTACAGAGAAGTGTGTATGTGGGCATGTACATACAATATTCATGTATGTTGGTGAATATATATGGATATATATATACATAATATAGATAGATAGATAGGTATGTGTGAATACATATATGTATATATGTATACATGTGTATATATAAGAAATTTATATACACATACATTTATTTACATATGCCTATATATACACACACACTTACATATGTGTGTGTGTGTGTGTGCAC
>NC_061846.1:17392373-17422373 GCF_019202785.1 Penaeus chinensis | reverse complement strand
ACCTGATGATATGCACGTGGATATGAAATGCATATACATTTACAAGCACACATACACGTGTGTGTGTGTGTGTGTGTAGATATGCGGAAATATGTGTATAGTGTGTATGTATGTGTGTGTGTTTGTGGATTTTGATCATTTTAAATTATCTGCCGTGTCAACAGCTCAGGTCATTAGCGGCGAATGTGTGTGTGTGTGTGTGTGTATGTGTGTTTCTAATTCGGGCATTTCTGACAATTTTAAGCCATGAATCATCATGCGTCAGCGCCGCGATTCTCAGTAAACGAATGCACTAATGGCATTACTCGCAGCAACACACAGTTGGGAAAGCTGTGGTCTTTACATCTGGTACTCAACTGCACATCCCCTAATCCGGGAAATTCTCAAAGTTCTCTTTGCAGTGCGCCCACAGACTACGCCCAAGCCTTAGACATAAAAACTACAAGATATCTAAGGTACCGAAACGTCCGTGGGTACGTTGTCTCAGTCGCCGATGTTGGTATGAACTCCATCTGCCAAGACTGGACATATGCTGTATTTTTAAACCGGTGAGGGTGGACCATGCTCTAAAGGCCGTTGCAATGAATGACTTTGTGGAAGCACTTCATCCCCTTGCCAACTGAGCAACATCGGTACTCGATCATTATCCCTTGTGGTATCTTTGCAGTATATTATTCCACAGTGGTTTTCATTGTTCTTAGGTCAGAGATACAACTTTCAATTCAGAAGAGAGTAAAAATCAAGATCTCGTATGCATTTAGCTATAATATCTACGATAGACTGCAGAATAGACTGGTCTATCAGCTACGACGTATGCAGATTTAAAACCCAGCCAAACATCATTCTTCTTATTCCAACTATTTCCAGGAGAGTGAATATCCCATAACAGAAATTTGCCGCGTATCAGCTGTAACTAGTACCATATGATTTGCACAGGACAATCGCTTTCTCTCCTCCCACACCTGGTACTGTATTTTGGGTCCGGTTTTCTCTCACCAGCCTTTATACACAACAGAGGTATTTGCTCTTTGTTGGCTGCTATTTATCTTGGACGTTGTTTAAAAGACTGCATTTGTCTCTACTGTTCGTTTTGTTAATTTATTGTTGTTGTTTATCAAGAGGTATTAATTGTAATCAATGCAAAATGAATGTAGAGTATATCAAGTCAAATAACTGCCCGAGTCTTGACATGACAGTAGGGACCCGACATCAGCGACTGTAATTGATTGTGATCCTCGCTACAGTAAAAATCGGGAAAAAAAATGAAAAAATGCCGACCATGCCGAACCCATTGTACTAAATAAATATCTTAAAAAATACACTCTCGGACTTACGGCATTTTCCATAAGGCCTGAATCCTTAACAAAGCGAATTTATCCGGAAGGACAGTGAGGCATAACTTTTATATTGGCCAAATATATAGTCTTATACTATAAAACACACGAATATGCAGAAGGCCTTTTCGCATTTACTGCTTCATCAGGGCATACATAAAGATAAAGCAGTGAATGCGAAAAGGCCTTCGGCATATTAGTGTGTTTTCCTGTACTTCCCTTCATTGTTCTACTTGCAATTTGTTCGACATGAATTCTACATGAGTCTTAGTGGAGCAAAATAATATATATGTTAGGGTTTCTAATTTCTAAATGGTAAATATTGAGACTCATCTCAATTTACAATTAGTAACTATGCTAGACAAATACTTATATAAAAAGCAGTGCATGATACGGAGAGAAATCTTATGAAGTTTATGTTCTTTACCTTTTCTTCTATTACAAATTAAGTCTCACACATCTACAAAGTAAAGTGGATAGTATATGCCTAACAAACTTCCCCTTAAAATGAACCAAACTCATTTGAACACGAAGTGACCGTCTTCGTCTTACATATTTCTGTGTTGACCTAGTGTTACGGAGGATCTTTACTACTGAATTACTTTTTAAAAAGTGGGCGGTTCAACTGGTCATGTGTACGCGTGTTTCTGACCGACCGCCTGACTATCATGGCCGAATCATAGCACTTTGGTGCGAAATCTGGGGGCTGAGGGGAGCCCGCGATAACCAGACCTAGAGCGTTCCTTCCCAAACGAATACATGGTCTACTCCAGGGTACAATTAAATACTATAGACTGTAATTTCTTTAGAATAATTATAAATATCTCTATGCATTTATAAACCTATCGGAAGATTTATAACATTATATGAATTATTTGTTATGTATCAGTTATTAGAAAGTTATTTAACATGCAAAACTAAACAAGCAAGAAGATGCTCTTTTGTTTTTTAGATAATCAGGCCCGTCCGTGTGTGCGAAGATGTATATATAAATATGTAGGTATAGATAAATACATACGCAATATATATTTATATGTATACATATGTGTTTATGTACATGTATACATATATATGTATACACACATACGTATTTACATATAAATATGTGTGTGTGTGTGTGTGTGTGTGTGTGTGTGTACACGTATAAATATATACATATACAAATAAGTAGATAAATATATATGTATATGTATATGACTACACACACATATATAGATACATATACATACATACATATATATAAGTATTTATGTATAAACATGTACGTATGAATATATATATATATATATATATATATATATATATACATTATATATATATATATATATTTATATATATTTCTACATATAAATAAATAAATTTACTTATTCATTTATAATTATAAACATATGTATGTATGTATATATATAAATGAATAAATACATTAATATAAATATATTTCTTTACTTACAGATATAAAAATATGTATGTGTTTGTGTGTATATGTACGATATTTATACACATACACACACACACACACACACACACACACACACACACACACACACACACACACACACACACACATACACACACACACACACACGCACACATACACATATTAATGGTTACAGTGCCATATGGTGAACTTATGGTGGTCATTTATATATAAAAATGTAAGTATATACTTGGGTAGCAAACATGTGCACTTATTTTCCATTCAAGTTAATGTATGTTAAAGGAGTATGCACTTTAAGGAAACTATTTTCCTCTTGTCTTATTTATTGATCAAACTTACAAATGTAACAAAAATGTGTGAACTTAAGAGGAAAAAATCAAACATACCACCAATAACTATAAAATACAAACTACAATATTTTAGAAGTTATAAAATTAGCGACAACCTTAGAACTATAATAAAATAATTTATGTATTTCAAAGGAAAAATGTGTAATTATAAAATTAACAGCAACCTTAAAGTAAATATTAGAAACTTAAAAATAAGCAATACATTACACAACATATATAATACCAACGAGCAAAAAAAAAATCAATAATATAACTACAACAAATAAACAATAAAATCAATGTAGCTTCCTCCCTCCATTTTTTTTCTAATTATCCAAAACCATTCTCCTGCTGCAGTATCTGGAACAAAAAAATAACATTTACACACAAGAAAATGATTAATTATTATTATTTTTTTTTTTTTTTTTTTTTACTGTAAAGAGGGGACTTATTTTAATCACAACAAGTAAATTTAGCATTCCTGAAACTTGTTTCAATGCACATTGTACTAGTTGCTGTTGATTGTACATACCAGTATTATTATCTTTAATATAAATATCAATATTCTTGAGATATGCAAATAACTAAATCTTTATCAGATTTTATTTACAAATAATTAGACATCACATAAACAACAAAAGGACACCAACAAGATCATGCAGAAAACATGAAAACTAATATGTTATTTAACACTAACCTCTTGCGAGATACCGAAATGTTAATGCCAATCGATGTTCTACAGGAATTGCCTTTCTCAGCTGAATATCCTTCTTCTTAGCGTAAGGTTTCATAAGATGCAACTAGTCATGATTAAAAAAAGACCTCCATGTTCGAAATCTGTAAAAAAAAAAACGTCTTCCAGTGTCTGTTCCTTTACTAGCATAATTATGGTACTCAGGTCTGTTCTTTTTCTCCATGCTTTAACCCATGATCACTTCGGTATTCTTTTCTCATTCTTTACAAAGTTAAAAGCCTCTATACACAAACCTACGGTGAAATAAGGGAAACTATCATTGTGCTCCGCGCTACCGCGAAGTCAATCCTTGGGTATGTCTGGGCTAGCACGGAGGCTGTTTCGGCAGTTGAAACACTCCGTCTGGCAGGGCGGACGGAGAAAGGTCGGGCCCGCGCGTAAAGAAAGCCAGTTGAACCTCGCCTTTATATGGGCAGATATTATAAAAGTTCGCTTATACGTAACCGGCCGGGCCATATTTAGAAGGCCCGGGCGAAGCTAGAACTTCGCAAATCATAAAGAAGAAAGATACGTAACCGAACGCTATAGAATGATCATGCTTATGTAACCGAACGCTATAGAATGATCATGTTAACACCATATTAGTCTCCTTTACTTTGTTATATCTAAGATAGTGTAATATGGAAAGAGGTTTTATTGTGGAGAGTATGAGACTGTAATCGTGTATATCGTGGTATGACAAGGAATGTGCAGGATTCCTCAGATAGCGCCTTGTCTGTTTACATAGGCACTATGTCTGTTTACAAGGGTTCTCTGGCAGTTTAATAGGGTATGAACCTGCATACGCATACAGAGGCGCAAACACTTTAAGAAACGTCCAATTCCACAACGTTTGACTGATGAGCCTAAAAGTAAATGCTGCAATTACATCTCATTACAACATTACAGGGAAGAAAGACTCACCAATAAGTAACCACATCAATCAGTAATACAGTTAGGCGAGACACACAAAAAAAAAAAAAAAAAAAAAAAAATCCGTTACATGCTTAGGCCATGAGATCAAAGTTAAATTGATATAATCACAGCACATGTTGAAGTGTTTATTTTAAAATCTTAGTGACAAATGACGGTCAAGAGTGCATTTCTGCGCATCTCCCGTAGGAGTGTTTCTTTTGCTATCTTTTGAAAGCTGCTTGTTGAATGAAATTACTATTGGGTAACTGAAAAAAATGCATGAATGAACTTTCCTGATTAACAACCATGGGTGAATGAAATACGAAGCAATGGAATACCATCGCTCATGTTAGATAGTAGTGTTTCCAAAATGTCACTAAAGCTAAAGTCATCAATCAAAAGTATGTGTTTATGCATTTCTCAATACTATTGTTCTTTTTGTTTGTTGATTTATTTACTTCTTGTTCCATTACTTTTTTTTTTTTTTTTCTTTTTGTGGACAGAAATAAAGCCTGACGTTAAAGATAAAGTTCTTTAGATGAGGAAAAGACAGAGGTTTTAAAATTAAGCATGCATTTTTTTGTTGTTGTGTGTGTGTGTGTGTGAGTGCGTTTGTGTGGCTTTACTTCTATTGTTTATTTATCTAAATGAGCTTCTTCTTTTCTTTTAACGCTATTATATGTCACTATTATGCATTTGTGGCTATAAAACCCCGTCTGTCTATTTCCCTACATATCTATTCACACAGGAGAGTGAATATCCCACACAATATATATATCTAAACTATTTGCCATATATATTAAATTGTTTAGAGGTTCCTGTCCGTTTTTAATGTGTTTCATTGTAAAATGTCCCTAGCTGTGAAATATGGCAGGGAACCATGAAATTCAGTTCATAAGTTGAATATATTCCAACGGAACTTTTTACTTTTTTTCGCATGTTAATTCTATGCAGAATATATTCAATTCTTTATATATTGTTTGTATTCAGCAAATGAAAAGAGTAAAAATAACAAACAAATAAAAGGTTACATGTTTTGATATATGTATTCGATTTGAATATATTTGAAGTATAAATCAGAAGCTGTACAATATACATGATAAACACTGCATTTCATTGGAGGTTGTTGGATTCTCATGTTCCCTTTCTATGTTCTGTAAATTATAGATTGGATAATGTTAGAAATCAAACATTATGACTGATGTGTTCATATACCCTTTAATGTACACTGAAGCAATACAGCCATAAGACTGATATATTACAAAAATAATATATGCAATAACTTCCTATCGATAAGAATATCCTTCTTAGAAACACTTTCGGTGGACGATGCCGGGACCGGACTCGTCATACTCATCCTTGGTGATCCACATGGACTGGAAGGTGGACAGAGAAGACAGGATGGAACCACCGATCCAGACGGAGTACTTACGCTCAGGAGGAGCAATGATCTTGATCTTGATAGTGGAAGGAGCAAGAGCAGTGATTTCCTTCTGCATGCGGTCAGCAATACCAGGGTACATGGTGGTACCACCAGACATGACAATGTTAGCAAACAGATCCTTCCTGATATCAATGTCGCACCTCATGATGGAGTTGTGGACGGTTTCCTGAATACCAGCAGATTCCATACCAAGGAAGGAAGGCTGGAATAGAGCCTCAGCGCAACGGAAACGCTCGTTGCCAATGGTGATAACCTGACCGTCGGGAAGTTCATAGGATTTTTCAAGAGAGGACGATGCAGCAGCAACATTCATCTCACTCTCGAATTCAAGGGCAATGTAGCAAAGCTTCTCCTTGATGTCACGAACGATTTCACGTTCAGCAGGTGGTGGTGAAGGAGTAGCCACGCTCAGTCATAATCTTCATCAGATAGTGGGTCAGGTCACGACCAGCAAGATCGAGACGAAGGATAGCATGAGGAAGAGCGAAACCTTCATACACGGGGACAAAGTGAGTCACACCGTCACCAGAGTCGCAAACCTCACCGGTTGTACGACCAGAGGCGTACAGAGACAGGACAGCCTGGATGGTAACATAGGTGGCTGGAACCTGGAAAGACTCGAACATGATCTGAGTCATCTTCTCACGGTTGGCCTTGGGGTTGAGGGGAGCCTCAGTAAGAAGTGTTGGGGACTCCTCAGGGGCAACACGGAGTTCATTGTAGAACGTGTGGTACCATATCTTCTCCATGTCGTCCCAGTTGGTGATGATACCGTGCTCAATAGGGTATTTAAGGGTGAGGATACCACGCTTGCTCTGGGCTTCATCACCAACGTAGGCATCCTTCTGACCCATACCGACCATCACACCCTGGTGACGAGCGCGGCCGACGATGGAGGGGAAGACTGCGCGAGGGGCGTCGTCTCCGGCGAAACCGGCTTTGCAAAGACCAGAGCCATTGTCTACCACAAGAGCAACAAGATCCTCGTCGTCACACATGATGGCGGTTGTGGTCTATGGGTGTAGGACTTTCCTGTGCAGTATAAAAGATACAAATAATTTATTTTACACAATTTGATTTTGCTTTAACTTTAGATTTTTACTTTGATTAAGAATACTAGGGTAAATTCCTAAAATAGTATTCCGCACACGCACAGACACGCAAATACATTTGTACACACGAATGGACATACACACACATAACAGTCAAATTAATTACTGTCATTGTGATTATTATTATCATTATCTCCATAATGATTATTATGATTATCAACATACTGTTATTAATGTTATCATCATTATCCTTCTGATATGGCAATGCTACTCTTTGGATAAAAACGTAAGAACACAAAAGATGAACTGCCCTTATGCATTATCTGTCATATCTATATCAGTTTATTACTTAATATCAAAGAAAGCACTTTTCTGATTTCCTTCAATTGATTTATAGCTATACACCAATGCAGTAAGTCGGATTTGCTTTCAAGTTTACAAAGACGTAAATCCATTTTCCCAAATATAATCCATGAGCCACATGTAAACCTAAACACCTTTCAAAAAATATATAAATAAATAAATAAAAAGCGGACAGTCCTCCACACTCTCGGCAAGCACAACCTACCCGTCTCGAGTCGAACACTGACTGCCGGACTTCATTGTAGAAGGCCGCTTAAATAGCAGGCTGTGTCACAAGATTCATTCATTTTTTACTCTTTTTTTGGGCTTCGTCAGCTATGAGGAACTCAAAGCTTATTGCCGTGTTCTTGCAAGTTGGCCAAAAGCTCTTCTACAATGGAAGATGGTTATTACTGCAAAATATAAGCTGACAATATGAGCTACCAACTGCTACCATCTGTCTAACCTATGTACGGTATGTATGTAAGTCTGTAATTATACTCATCGGCGTTTGTAACGGGAGGGAACACAAGTATTTACTGCATATATAAAAGTGTGAATAATGATAATACTGAGGATGATAATAATCAGAATAACGATGATGATAATGATAATAATAGCTATAACAATGACATTGATGATAATTACCATTATTGTTGTTATTGTTAATGGTGTTATTATCATTATTATTATTGTTGTTAATAGTTTTATTATTATCATTACTTATATTATATTTTGCAGGTAGCAAAACACAAGCTAAAACATGGTTGACAATGAAAAACGAGAAGAGAGGAAATTTACAGAAAAGTAAAAATCTCATACACGTAACATGATACAATTTCAATGAATATGAACTACACAGAAAACGTGTAACAACGATCGACGCAATCCCATGGATCAGTGCTTATAGTTTTTCATTGTTATCCTTTCTTAACAAACGAGAAGAAACAAAAAAAAAACTTCCAATTTTAATCCCTCCTCGATTATAGGCATTGAGTCATGTTCTGCATCCTGCAAAAACATCAAAGGCTGCCAAGACTTAGGCATGGCGATGTTTTTTTTAACGAAGTTTGTTTTCCCCATGCAAAATAACCACAAGTCTAAGCTTAGGGAAAGAGGTATGCACACCTGTCAGTGCCTCCCTTCTTCTTCCCTTTTTTTTTTTTTTTTTTTTCTTACATTCTTCTTCTTTTTTTTTTTTTTTTTTTTTTTTTTTTTTTTTTTTTTTTTTTTTTACGTTTTCGAAATACATTATCGAAATCTCAAAAGGATGTCAACTGTAGATGCAATATTCGGTCAATCAATACACCACTCTGGTCATTTAGTTTGCGAAGTCAATTCAAGCTTAATTGGTGTAATCAGTTTGGCAAGCTTGTATAAACATGATTAGATTGAAAACACCTACTTGCTGTTGTTGTTGTTGTTTTTTTTTTTTTTTTCTTCAAACTAGAAAAGTCGAAATTTCTTGATACCTTGTAAGAAAGGTAATTATATTTGGTAGAATTTACATATGAAATTAATAAAGATCGTGGTATTTCATTTTCTTAAAACTCTTTTGGAAAAAATCCAGATTTGGTTCGGAAAACGAAACCAACGAATGTCAACGAATATTTGGACACATTTTAATGCTGATCTAATTCTGACAATAATCTGTAAAGCCCGCACAATATTTTTTCGCGTTTTTACCGAGTATTTATATTTATAATAAATATCAGACAAATTTGATTCTCCCGCACTTTTGCTGTTAAACTATCACTTCCATTACATACAAATTGGTTTGGCGATTGATATGTATTCATACGCGTGTGGGTATGTGTGCAATAGACAGAAAGGAGGTGTTACAACTCTTCCAGACGGGGATAGACAACACATCATTGGAATATCTAGTGTGGCAAGAAGAGATGAATATTCAAGTAAAACAATAACCATGCGCATATGCATATATATGTGTGGAGATAAGTGTATGACAAACATGGAAGAGTTTGTAAATTATGTAAAATATAGTAATATGATATTGATATAGATGGGTTACACTCACTCACTCTCTCTCTCTCTTTCACAGACTCTCACACGCATACTCATTCTTTCTCTCTCTCTTTCACACACACACACACACACACACACACACACACACACACACACACACACATACACATGTATGTTTTTATATATATATATATATATATATATATATATATATATATATATGTGTGTGTGTGTGTGTGTGTGTGTGTGTGTGTACAGTACATACTGTATATGTATGTGTATTTATATAAATACACACACACATATATACATATATGTACACACACACACACACACACATATATATATATATATATATATATATATATATATAAGAAGATCTTTGATCAGAGAGACACTTTCTTTTTCTTATTCTTTTTTTTCTTTTTCTTTTTTTTTTTACATTTTTGAAATTTCCAAAGGATGGTATTATAGATTCAATTATAGGTCAATCAATAAATATACCACTACTGTCATTTAGTTTACGAAGTTGATTCAAGTTTGATTGGTGTATTCAGTTAAGCGAGTTTGTATACACATGAATAGATTTTTTTTTTTTTTTTTTTTTTTTTTTTTTTTAGCATATGCGTAACAGAGACAAAACTGCTTCAAACGAGAAAAGATTATTAAATCCCTTGATACCTCATAAGAAAGCTAAATATTTTTGGTAGAATTTACATTTGAAATTAATAAAGATGATGATATTTTATTTTCTTAAAACTCCTTCGGTAATGGAAAAAAAAAATCGCGATGAAAACAATGAACATTCCATATTGCATATATGAAATTATGTCAAGAATAATAGCCAGATTTGGTACGAAAAACGGAACCAACGAATGTCAACGAATATTTGGACAAATTTTAATGCTGTAAAGCCCGCGCGATATTTTCTCGTGTTTTTACTGTGCATTTATGTTTATAACAAATATTACACAAATTTGATTATCCCGCATATTTGTTGTTAAATTATCACTCCCATTACAAACAAATCGGTTTGGCAACCAATGTGTACTCATCTATCTGTATATTACACACATACACACATGGAAACTTTGGGGACACGAGGTTTGGAAAACATTACACTCACAGGGCGCATTGAAGTCACAGAGACTAAAGACAGGAAAAAAACAGTAACGAAAAGTGATATAGGAGAAGTAAGGAGAAAGCACCGGTAAGCCATGGTCGCCCACGTACAAAACAGATACGACACAAAGATGTAAAATACATAAGTTTCCCTTTTCCCTTTTTTAACAAAGAAAAATAAGAATAACTAAATAAATATGAGAGTGAGTGTATGTGTTGGAGGAGGGATAACACAAATATAAATAAACAGCTTGTAATGTTTAACCTAAACTGGTATTTCAGGAAGAAAACAAAATATACTATTCTTTTGAAAACTAAGAAAAGGCGTATAGCACTGAATCCTGAGGTTGCTCCCTCCTCCACTGCATTTTAGTTACCTAGACCAGTCCAGTTATATTCAGTATTATAATGTGGATAAATACTAACGGAGGGGAAGTTAGGCAAGTTTTCTTTGTGTTGAGATGGCGCCCGTGGGAACGGCAAGGGATTGTATATTTAAGTTTTATAATTTCTGTGATATTGCAATATCCGATCAACTTACCGGTATATACTAGCAATTAATTGTTTTAGCCCAATGATAAAGTATTTCTTAAGGAAATCATGACTATGTTTTTGATCAAAGGAAAGGCTAGAGAAAAGGTGACGCACCCTCGGCTTTCTAAGCAGATCCAAAATTGTTTCAAAAGAGTGATTTACCTTTCTTGCCTTTACCTTATAATTGACATGCTGATCGAATGGACAGGTTGCTGTAAATGTTCAAAATAATGGTACGTTTAAGTTCAAAAT
Source organism: Penaeus chinensis (assembly GCF_019202785.1). NCBI lineage: Eukaryota > Metazoa > Arthropoda > Malacostraca > Decapoda > Penaeidae > Penaeus > Penaeus chinensis. The sequence goes on along the minus strand of NC_061846.1, from coordinate 17,410,892 downwards.
ACAGTGATTCAGAAAAGGTAAAACTTACAAATATTACACATTAAAATATAGCATATATAATTGAGATCTAGATTTGTAGATGGACTGTGCTTGGAAAGACGTTTCTTGCAGCCAGCGTGATGCAAGTGCGCGTAGCTTGTGGCCGACAGGAATCGAGAGGTAAAAAGGTGATGATGACATGGATTATTGAGCAAATATGTGATTTTAGTGTATGCCAGACACAAATGCACACACATATAAACACATACAAAATATATAGACAGATACCTTTATATATATATTTATATATAAATTCTGCAAATATATCGACATTTGCACATGTATTCCCATTATTTGTTAAGCTTATCATTCTTTAACCAAAAGGAAAAGCTTTTACAATACATTGTATATCTGTACACTTAATTCAACTAGTAAAATTGAATTAAAAGGAACAAAACTATTAAATTCATACTTTTATTTTTTCATGTGTAACAATTAGGTCAGCAGTATAAATAATATACAAATTTTTGTGTCTTTGTTTTTGTGTGTACTTGTGAGTGTGAATACAGGTGTTTAGAAACATTTGCGGTGGACGATGCCAGGGCCGGACTCATCGTATTCTTCCTTGGTGATCCACATAGACTGGAAGGTAGATAGAGAGGCCAGGATGGAACCACCGATCCACACGGAGTATTTACGCTCAGGAGGAGCAATGATCTTGATCTTGATGGTGGAAGGAGCCAAGTTCGTGATTTCCTTCTGCATACGGTCAGCAATACCAGGGTACATGGTGGTACCGCCGGACATGACAATGTTAGCGAAGAGATCTTTCCTGATGTCAATGTCGCACCTCATGATGGAGCTGTGGACGGTCTCTTGAACACCAGCAGATTCCATACCAAGGAAGGAAGGCTGGAACAGAGCCTCAGGGCAGCGGAAACGTTCGTTACCAATGGTGATGACCTGACCATCGGGAAGTTCATAGGACTTATCAATAGAGGAGGAAGCGGCGGCAACGTTCATTTCGCCTTCGAAGTCAAGGGCAATGTAGCAAAGCTTCTCCTTGATGTCACGGACGATTTCACGTTCAGCGGTGGTGGTGAAGGAGTACCCACGTTCAGTCATAATCTTCATCAGGTAGTTGGTGAGATCACGACCAGCAAGATCGAGACGAAGGATAGCATGAGGAAGAGCGAAACCTTCATATACGGGGACCATGTGAGTCACACCATCACCAGAGTCGCAAACCTGACCAGTGGTACGACCAGAGGCGTACAGGGATAGGACAGCCTGGATGGTAACATAGGTGGCGGGAACCTGGAAGGACTCGAACATGATCTGAGTCATCTTCTCACGGTTGGCCTTGGGGTTGAGGGGAGCCTCAGTGAGAAGTGTGGGGGACTCCTCAGGGGCAACACGGAGTTCATTGTAGAACGTGTGGTACCAGATCTTCTCCATGTCGTCCCAGTTGGTGATAATACCGTGCTCAATGGGATACTTGAGAGTGAGGATACCTCTCTTGCTCTGGGCCTCATCACCAACGTAGGCGTCCTTCTGACCCATACCGACCATCACACCCTGGTGACGGGCACGGCCGACGATGGAGGGGAACACGGCACGAGGGGCGTCGTCTCCGGCGAAGCCGGCCTTGACCATGCCGGAGCCATTGTCGCACACGAGCGCACACAGATCCTCGTCGTCACACATGATTGTTATTGTTGAGGAGGCCGAAGGTCACCTTAAAGAAAAATGAAGATATGTTAGTGAAAGCTACTGATTCTTATCGACACAGGACAAGGAGGAAGAGCTTTTGTGTTGCTTACATACGCACATAAATATATACATATGTGTGTATATATATATGTATAGATGCATGTATTGGTATATATGTATGTACATGTCTGTGTGTACATATGTAATTGTGTATATATGTGTGTGTACATATGTATTTGTGTGTGTGTGTACATATGTATTTGTGTGTGTGTATATATACATAAATATGTATATACCTATATGTGATGCATATGGATGTGTGTGTGTGTGTACATATGTATATATATATATGTGTGAACATATATATTTGTATATATATATATATATATATATATATATATATAGATGTATATATATATACACGTGTATATTGATATAGATATGACCATATACGTATATATGTTTGTGGTTGTGTGTTTTATTGTTATTGCTGCAGTAAAAAAGGTTATACACTCTTTAGAAAGCGATCTTGCGTTCGTAAAGAAAAGCTTCTTCACTGAACCGTACTGCGTTAAGATTGTTCCTCTTACATAAATGTCAGACATAGCAAGGGATGACACAAACACAGCGAACAACAGGTGGAGGTCCCGCGTGGTCGAAAATACTAGTTATTTTGAACCTTTTTTCTGTCGTCCACTGTGCCGCATTTGGAATATATGAATACTAGTGACATTTCTTTATATAGTATATATACAGTATGTAATATACAGTATGATTAGTATGATATGAACATGAAAGTAATATAATTTTAGTTTCTCGAGTATAAGGTATGCGTTTGTGTGTGTTCGTGTTTTCTGCGTGCCGACCTATGTGTGTAATTATGTGTATAACTTCTGTGAAACTACATATCGAACAGATAGAAGAATATGGATTTATTAACACAATTACTATCGTTTGCACGCATACGCGCGCATACACACATCACACACAAATTCACAAACACACACTCACACTTTTATGTGTGTGTGTGTGAATGTGTATTACACGTATGTGTACACACACATACGTGTATGCAACTATATATATGTAATATATATATGTAATATATATATGTAATATATATATGTAATATATATATTTATATATATATATATATATATATATATATATATATATTTATATGTGTGTGTGTGCACATGTATATCTATATGTATATATCCATACATATAGATATATACTTACAAATACACACACGTACACATATGTGTTTGTGCATATTTATATATATACATATTTACATGTCTGTTTACACACACACACATATCAATGTGTGCTTGTGTGTATGCACGCACGCACTCCCATATGAGTTTATATGCCTTAACCAGGAACAAACAAACCAAGCAGATCAAAGCACACATTTCTTAGAACGCGACCACAATCCAGTCCAGATCGCCTCGCCACTACAGGACTCTCGCCCATCACTCCCCCAGGATGTCTTCGCCCTTGCAGTCACCACCTACCTACGCCGCGTGGAGAAGTGACTGGGGTGAGAGGCTGGGAAACCGCTTTAAATACAATCCTCAGAATTCCTTCGCTCCTTATTTAGCTAGTCCGTCTTCACATTTTTTTTTTTTTTTTTTACTCATCCTGCCACTTTTTCAAAAGTGTTCGGTGGGGGAGTTCCGTGGTAAGATCAGTGCCAGGAAATGTTCATAAAGTCCCTCTCTTAAGTTTTCAAAATAAACTTTACGACGGGAATTCCTGTGTTGTCTCTCTGTGTAATAACATGAGCTAAAATGTAAATACATTTTCAAAAGGGTTCTACAGTTCTGTTTCACATTTAAAAATGTCCAGTGAGTGATAAGTGCGAATGTATTGTATTAAAATAATCTTTCAAATGATAATGGAGATACTGATAATAGCAGTGCTGATGATATCAATCGTAATAATGATAATAATAATAGCAAGGATGCTAATAATGATAACATTGACGATAACAAGAATAATGATAATAAAATAGACTGAAAGTGAAAATAATAATAAAAGTAATAGTGGTTGTTGTAATAGTAATAAGAATTATAAAAATAATAATAATAATAATAATAATATCAATATTAATGATACATTACACATAGCAATTATAATATCTGGGAAAGAACCATTTAAAATAGCCATACAAACAGCAATAGCCTTATTAATAATAATTACTGAAAGTAGAAATAACAATAATGATGACAATCACAATTATAATGATGATTACAATATCTAGGTTATAAAAATAAAGACACTGAATTTAATGGCTATAATGATAATTGTAATAATAATTCTGTTAATGAGAGCAATTATGATGATGGTGATAATGCTAATAATGATAATATAAGTAATAATAATAATAATCATCATAATCATAATCATAATCATAATAATAATAATAATAATAATAATAATAATAATAATAATAATAATAATAATAATGATAATAACAATAATAATAATAATAATAATAATAATAATAATAATAATAATAATGCTGATGATAGCAATAATGATAATAGTAGAATTAATAGAAATAACGATATAGTGGAAATCATCATCATCATCATCATCATCATCATCATCATCATCATAATCATCATTATCATTATTATTAATATTACAACAATAATAACAATAATGTTAATAATAATGATGATAGTGAGGTTGATGACAGTAATAATATTAATGATAATATCAACAATGATGATATCAATAACAATAATAAAAATAATGATAATAATAATAACAATAATTATAATGATAATAATAATGATAAGAAGAAAAGTAGTAATAATAGTGCTGCTCATGATGATAACAGTAACAATAATGATCACAGTACAAATAATAGAAAGAACGATATAGTGGTAATGCTAATAATAATAGTTACTATTATTATCATTATAATAACAACAATAATAACAATGGTAATGATGACAGTGATAATGATGACAGTAATTATGTTAATGATAATAATATCAACAATGAAGATAATGGTGATGATTATAAACGTAGTGCTACAGTTAAACTACATGGAAAGTTATATTGATGGTAATGATAATGACACTATCAGTTGTAAGGATGTAATAATATTAATACTAATGCTATGATAATACTAAAAATAGCGATATTGTAATATCAGTTACAAAAAAATCTTCATATCAGTGATAAGGAAGGATTATAACAAGCATGATAGTGATGATAATAGCAATAATAATTAAACAATACCACTATTACCACTAATAATGTAATTTTGATGACATGGCCAGCAGAAAAAGGGTCATCGATGCATTCATAGGCTTAAAATTGGCAATTTGATTATCAAAGATAAAATGAATAACACCGCAACGCTAATTTATTTGTGTGTCATACGAGTGCATTTTTTCAACTGGAAGTATAAATAATACAGAGGCGCTGTTTGAACCCTAAAGTGACGATTCCGCCTCTCTCTTTTTGTAGTAAATTGCAAATATTGATACTAGGACTTATTGTATCGTTTGTATCATATAAATAAGCCCTAGTTGAGATTACATTAACCTCTCCTTCAAGACATGTAAAGGCAAGTCCAGACCAAAAATAGTTGTTCACATTGGTCGGCACGCTGGTAGATTTATACCTCCCCATTCCAAGCATTACACACATATACCGATTCACTTCCAACAAATCACTTCATTTCGTTTGGTGCACCTGCTTCTTAAGTATACAATGAACCCTTCCTTTTCTACATATCTTTCCCATACAATCTTTTCTGTGTCCACGGAATATGTCATCTCTGTATAATCAGTGCAGTGACCTTCCTTTTAAAGATAAAGCTTTAACATGACTTCTCTCCTATCCTTGTTTAGAGCATTTATTATCTCCCATATAGTAGCCCATTTTCTCCTCACGACTGTACACACGAGTTGTTGTCATTGGCAGGTCTTGTTACTGGACGTTAGGTGTGTCTTTTTTTCTTCTTTTTTTTTGAGAAAATAGTCCAAAAGGTGTAAAATTACTCCTAGTTCGTATCTCTGGAGCTAACATAAACAATGTATTATAAACTCTTATCTAATTTTCGATAATCTCCGGAAAAAGTCAGATAACGTTACTGCACACTCTATCGATACTGTGAATTTTAAAAATCTGATATACGGAAATGTTTGTTCAGAGGAAGTCTTTTAGTCTTTCAAACAGTTTAATCTTACCACAAGTCTCGGGACCTTTAACCTAGCCAAACAAATAATAGGTACAGCATTACTTCTTTGCGATACTCGTATTTGCATGGCACACAACAACTTCACTCCCAATACATAAACCTTTATTTCAGTTTTTGCCAACGTATCAATTGCATCCAAACCCCAAATGCCTCAACACTTGATTTGATATCATCCCCTCTCATCCCCTCCTATAGTGTGCAGGAAGGAGGCCCTTGCTCGCCGCAAAACCTAAAATAGCAACCACCTCCTTGACAGCTGACTTTCCCTTCGGCCTAAAAAATGTTACTGTTTACTGGCCAAACAATTTAAGTAGATATGTGCGAAGTTATAAATTGATATGTATGAAATTATAAATGGATATGTACGAAAGTGTAAATGATTATATACGGTAGTATAATCGGATGAGTACTAAAAGATGCACATGCAGATATGGTAGATCGATAAACCGCGTGAGATTTTGATAGATTTTGATGTAGATGGGTATATAGACAATAGATACACCTATGTAAATAAACATAGCACCATCCCACTGAAGTCGCGGGAATCACGTTATTTTACTGACATAATCATGTATTTTGTATATAGAAATATTCTAGAATATTACATTTTGTTTACACTAATTTATTATATTTAATTCATCAATTCAAAATAAAATACTTGTATAGAACCTCTGTAGCACATCATCAAGACGTAAAATAGTCAGACCGCAACTGTCGTAAATGTCTTTCTCTGGGAGGTAGTTTGGATATAATACTTGTGGAAAGCCTCAAATTCAGACGAAAACGCAAAAATTGACGGAATAAAGTGCTTGAGTGATTAGGCCTTAAGTCTGATTAATTTCCGTCTTGATCTTGTGCTACGGTGGATCTATACTATTTCTTTTTTATTGGACATTAGATAGAATAAGATAATGTAAGTTAATATTCTAAAATATTTCTATATGTAATTTACATGATCATATTTCTTTAAAAATAACATAACATGCATGTGAATATTCGTATGATTAACGGGACCACAGTCGGATTGTGCCATATACGTTTACATAAGCACTTTGTTTGTTGCCTTGGTAGTGTGAGGATAGTCTTTTTGCATACGGAAACGCAAAAATCCATTCATCTGGATAATTCCAATGATCGCAGGCATTTACTTGTCGCAATACTTGTAATATAGCAACAAATTAAGATACACAGCCTTTTATTTGATATTTTTTTAGCCTGCAGGATTACATTACAGATATAGACAATTATTTTGAAGGTATTTAGCCCATCAGAGTTAATTTTACATCATCATGCTAGTGAAATTTTATTTGATGTATTGCTAAAACCATATGCACTTTTATGTTTGTTTTTTATCACGAAACATACAATGCTATTCGTGATTAATGAATATATAAATTTATATCTGAGATTTTGTGAAATATATCTGAAAATTATAATGATCTAACTGGCTGGCCGGAGTGTATCACTTTGTATCAAGAGAGAGACATCCAAACCGAAAAGGTGTTTCGGCGGGTTCCAATAGTGTTCGCTTAAGGGCCAATATACCAATATATCGTTGAGAATATATCAAAATGCGTCAGAGTGTTGAGGATTTCAATGATGCTACATAAAAGGCCTTACATGAACCTTATTGGAACTTGTTGAAACAATTTTTTGTATGCCTCTACCTTGATACAAAGTGATACACTCCTGCCAGCCAACCAGATCACGATACTTTTCAAATATATTTCACGCATGTCTGAGAGAGAGATTTATATTTTCGTTGAATATGAATCTTATATTCCGTTTCTCGATATGTTACATATAAAGATGCATAAAATGTTTTTGTGCCCTTTAAGCAGTACATCAAATACATATTCACTCTGTATGGTTAAAAGTTTAAGTCAATCATGAAGCTTGCTTAATCGACATGTCCGAGTTATATGTGGTATTGCAAAATCATTCTATAGCGTTATAATGTAAACTTACAGACTCAAGAATATCAGAGAAAAGGCTGTATTGATTTGCTGATAGAGGACAAGCACTGGAAATATTCAGTTGTGTGAGGTCCGGACTGAACATGGGCGTGTTTTAGAGACCAAGCGTAAACATTAAACAATATATCAAAATGTTAGAGGGATCGGGAAGTTACAAAAATGCCTTATGTATTTTGTAGGGCGCGCGAAGACTTGCAAACGTGTAGCATACATATTCTCTCCATATCTATAACCAGTGTGTGATAATTCGCACACATACACACGCACATAAGCATATAACAAATGAATATCATCGAGGGATCATGTATTTTTTTTTTAAATATCTGTTACTACGACATTAAACTGGCCTAGAAGTTCGTTATCGAAATAAATAAAACTGCATGGCGTGCAGTATGCCCTCGCTAGGAACATTTATTCAGAGCACTAAGTGTCCAAGTAAAACAGACGACAAATCTTGTCAGAAAAACTCTAAACACAAAAGAAGATAACATTCGGATAAGGAAACTGTTCGAACACCTCCGGAATGTTACTTTAACGTCTTATGTTGGTAATAAATTTGGTTGTAAAAGAAGTAACAGGCAAAATAATGAGTTATTTGTTATTACCCTATGCAATTTTGAGCATTAAGCAATATTCTTGCACTGCTATGAACTCTTTTATATCATAAGTTCTAATTATTATGATATAGATAGTAAAAATAGCAGAATTGCCGTATCTAGTTATATGAAGCGATTCCCAGTCTCCATCTGTTCACCTGCATCCCCACGCGTTACCAAGAAACACAAAAACATTTTTATTGCCAATCTTATAGCTTCTTCAGCAAGTTAAATCCACCTAGAAGTTACAGCTTTACCCTAATTAATGGCATCAAGGGGACAATTAAAGGTTTTTAATGATTACAAACACACGAGAATCGCTACATATAATTAAATATGCAAAATCATTTATTTTTATAGTCGATGTCATAAAAATGACAACTTATGATGCAATAGTGTATATAGTCTTTTAACCACATATGTATATAAATAAATATATATATATGTATGTATATATATATATATATATGTGTATATATATGTGTGTGTGTGTGTATATATATATATATATATATTTATATACATGTGTGTGTGTGTGTGCGGGCGTGCGTGCGTGCGTGCGTGCGTGCGTGCGTGCGTGTGTGCGTGCGTGCGTGCGTGCGTGCGTGCGTGTGTGTGTGCGTGCATACATACATATATATATACATGTCTGTGTGTGCGCTGCTGCTAATAGAGCCTAGAGCCTACAATAAATCAAGCTGGGAGTATGGAGGTATTACTTGAAATGACGCCTAAAACCTAAACTGAAGACCGTGACCTTATCATCTAATAGAACATACTATTCTTAGATTTTTTTACCGGTACCATTTCCTTTGCAAAATACTAAGGGCAGCAGTTAGGACATACAATTCAAATATTCCAGGAACTCCGTATCACTGCTCTTCCAGCGCCAAAAGAAAATGAAGGAACACGACGCAAATATCGGAAGCGATTGTGGTGGATGACAAATGCGCAGGAAAACAAGTAAACTAAGTAGAATTTCCCTTGGCAGTGATCTGACGATAGACAATAACAGCGATCCTATTAGACCCAGTAAGAAATGTAATAGATAATTACAACTGATGCTAGACCTAAGGTAATTTAGTTGAAATGCAAATAAATTTCACTTGCCCCCTAATTACTATAAATGTGCATCACATCGGTTACATGACTGAATGCTTGACTGGAATCCTTATCCCGGAACTTCCCTGATAGGCCCATTTAATATACCTCCAACAGCAGTGATCCGTCTGCGATGTTAGATTCGTTCAAAATACAAGAACTATCAGGCAAATATAAAGCCTGTTTTGTAGCAATTCTATACCCCTAACACTTTGATACATTGTTTCAAGTTATATCATGGTCGCTACAAAACACGGCATCATCGAAGTTTGTACTGACATTAAAAACAATAAATAAATAAATTAATAAAATAAAGTTTAAAAATAAATCTTAATTTCACGTAAAAAAGACAATGGAAAAAACATTGAAGTATGCTGGGTATGAATTCCATCACAAACAAGAAGCTTTAGATAGAAAAATTACCTGACTACTCTGTAACTTATGTTGTGTATACGCATCACTCTTCGTTTCGCGACGGAAAAAAATCAAATGTATTTCTTAAATTCAGTCAAAACATTTTTTTTCTTATTTCAGACATTGTTGCATGAGGCTTTGTGTCTTGTCGCATCCACCGCAAGTGAGCTCCGTATCCGAATCGGACAACTGGATAATTCCATTGATCGCAGCCATTTATTTGTCTTTAAGACACACAGCCTTTTCTTTGATAGTTTAGGGGCTGTAAGGTTATATTATAGAGGTATAATTATTCTGAACACATTCGTTCCAACAATGTCAAATACCATGTTGGAAATTTTTAGCATAGTTCCAGCGAACATCATGACTGACTTCACATTTCACCCATATCAGTGAACATGTGTTTGATGTCTAGGCACATAAACATTTTATGCACCTATATTACTTTTTTTTATAAAGAAACTTATGTAATTCATAATTAATGAAACCATAAACCTCTGGCCAGCTCTGAGTGGCTGACCAGAGTGTATCAAGGTAGAGGCATACAGATTGATACAAACCAAAAAGATGCTTCAGTATTTTCAAATAATGTGCGCGTAAAGGGAAAACATGTATCGAAGTGTTAAACGTTTCTGAAATGCTACAAAAATATCTGAATATATCTGAGATTGCTGTTAGGAATCATTTCTATATTTGCCTAAGTAAATTAGAAACTTTATATCACCAAAACAATACAGCTGCACTGTTTTATGTAGTTTCCTTACGATGTTTGAAGGTGAAGAAAACATCAATAAAAACTAAAGTAGGTTCATTGTTCCTCTGCCCCACTTGCCAGGCTCCGTCTGAGTGTTACTGACAAACGTGTGACTACAGAGACAAAATAAAATATTGTACTCTATATATCGTACAGAGAATCTCGTTATTTCACAAAGGTGATATGCTACACAGCAATATAAACTAAACATAATCTTCTATATTTCACATGGCATAGCATATCACACAAAGGGTAGTGTGTATAATATAATCACATAATTATCACTATACATACGATAATACTGGCATCACAACCCGTATGTATCCACTTTCTTAGCTCAGTTCTGAAAGTCGACAGTCGTTTAGTTTATATGCTGCTGCATACTTCTGTGATGGCATACGAGTTTAAGGTGAAAATCTTGAAAAATGAGTTTGGCTCATATGATCAGGTGATAATCAAAATGATAATGAATATTTATTCTCCAACTAGCATTCAGTAATTGTGCATATGTTGTCAATGATTTCATGCATGACAATATGTCCATGTGTTGATGGGATTTAAAGAGGAAACAAAAGCAACTATAAACTATTGAATCTTATAGTACATTACTGTGCAAACATGTATGTCTGCTACTTTAAATCACAATTTATAGTAAAATATTTATAAAATTAGATTGCCCCACGCATTTTATAAAAGGTTATTTAGAGAATTTTCATCATTCATAGACATGATTCATTCACAGTGAAATACTGTTTTAAGAGGAGTTGATAGGTTATGTCTATGGAGCTAGTTAGATCCTAGTTGCATGGGCATGGTTGGTTAAGCCCAGGCCCTCCGGTCAACAACAACGCCTTCTTTTGCCCTCCGTGGGACACAGGCCATTAGATGGACTGGTCAGCAGCGCGAATTGTCTTTCCTTCCGCTGATGTCCACGCCCACAGACTGGTGGAATCCTCCTTAATAAAGCTGCTGCCTAATTTCAACTTGAGCAGCGGCCTTTCTCCTGCCGATAATCTAGCTTCCTACACCCTCCGCCTTCTCCCTTATGCCGGCTACCCTGCGCATAGTCCGGGTATATCTATATCAATGCGGCATTGCATTATTCCATCTTTCATATATATACCTCAGTATATCTGACTTAAGTTTCGAATTTCTAAATCAGTTTCCCTCGAGTGCCCTGGGGGAGTGTGTAAAACCTTGATATCATTACTCATGTATGAGTAGATAGGTAATGTCTATGGAGCTAGTTAGATCCTAGTTGCACATTCCGTTAGTGGGTAGCGTGGCATGGTTGGTTTAGTAATGGCCCTCCGGTCTTATACCCGGAGTGACCTAGGTCTGAGGCCAGGGAGGATTGTTATATATGAAGTTGCATGAAACTGGTTTAAAAGGAACAGTAATTTTCTTCATACAGAGCTTCCTTACTGATAAGAAGTTTAGAGTCGGATGGGAAATAGCTTTTCTAACATGGATGATCAGCTGAAAGGGGTACCACAAGTGGGTGTCGTAAGTGTAAGTCTGCCATTGCTATAAATGACATCATAAAGATCGTTATAAGGGCTGACTTAGTAATACTACTCAAGAGAAAGCTTGCAGGATGTGCAAGGATACATGTAGACTGTAGTAAATCAAGTTTTGCTGTGAGCAACACACCGCGGGTTCATATTCATTCCAAAACCATGGCTATGCTTTCCCACAAAAGAGGAAAGTTACATCCTTCCCTCTGTTTAGGATAAAACCTATTGTAGAAAAGGTGAAATACTTGGGTTTTATTTTTGACTCAAGGCTTACTTGGGTGCCTCACATCAAACAATTAAATGTGAAGGTTACAAAAGCGTTTACTATTTTGTGGGTTCTTTCTCACCTGTTTGGAGTGTAGACTGCACAACGCTTCTGCGGCTTTACAGAGTGCTTTTTTATAGCAAACTTGACTATGGATGTGAGGCCTATTTATCAGCAACTTGAACTCTTCTCCTAATGTTGGATTCAGTTCATAATGAACCTCTTAGAATCTGTAAAGAGGCTTCCAGGTCTTCACCTGTGGATACCCTGTATGCTGAGAGCGGAGAACCACATGAACCTGAGTTACTACGTGAGACTGTAAGGGATTCTGAGATCTACATCCAGATCGATTTTCAGACCCCTTGAGGAGAGCCGATCCTATAGTAGGAGTATAGTAGTAGGATTGTGGGAGATCTCAATTTGAATCTCTACAAGGTTCTAGTTTTTTTGCCCCCCCCCCCCCCTTGGACCAATCTAGTCGAGCATGATTTGGACGGAATAGGGAAGGGGGAGAGATCTAAAGCAGAAATCAGGGAGAGATTTCTTCAACACACTCCTAAGTACCAAGGATCCGATGGTTCAAAATCTGAAAATGGTGTGGGCTTTGCAGCAGTGAGCAAGACGGAGACTGCAGTAGGCAGCCTGTTTTCGGCAGCCTCGATCTTCAATGCAGAGTTAAATGTTTTAAATATCTAACATTTTAATCCTACAAGGTATTCGCTGCTAATGACCTTAGCTGATCACTGTAAATAATCAATCGATCTTATCTCTTTTCAGGCAACGTTTTCAGATGAATGCAACATACAGCGAGACAAGAAAACAAATTAGACGACGACAGCATAGGTCGGAGGCGCCATGAATATAGGCCAGTATAATGACGTATTGTGGAAGAAATCATTAAGAATCATTTCTATTAAGACCTAGTTTCAAAACCAAGCAATTCATGTGCTTATGCTAACTGTGGACTAAACGAAATAAACAAATCCACACCAAGGAACATCTGATTACCAAGTTAAAGAATGTCTGAGGGAATTCAAGGAGGATTTAGGAATACTGTAAGAATCTCATTAGTGCAATCCCAGTACTTATCAAAGATCTAAAAGATGCAAGAGGAGAGCTAACGAAGTACAATACTAACTTTAATATTATATATATAGAATAGATGTTGAATTATGAAAGCATTTCATATCAAGAATTGTCAAAAGTCAAATCTGTTTGCGTATACATGCGCGTATGCATGTATGCATATATACATATATATGTATAGGTATATGTATGTATATGTATATGTATATATATGTATAGTAGTCATATGCGTGTGTATGTGTAAACGTGTATATATACACATGTTTATACATTTATATGTAAGCATATGTGTGTGTATATATGTAAGCATATGTGTGTATATATATGTAAGCATATGTGTGTATATATATATATGTAAGCATATGTGTGTATATACATCTATATATACATATATACATACATAAATATGTATGTGTATATAGTATACATTTACATGTATGTATATAAATTGTGTATTCATATACATATACATATGTATATAGTATACGCACACATTTTCACGTATGTATGTGTATAAATTGCTTTTTCGTATACATATACATATGTATGTATATTTATACACATATATATGTATATTTATATATATTTATGTATATATATATATGTGGGTGTGTGTTCATATATGATACGTGTGAGTGTGTGTAATACGTGCATTTGCGTAAGTTTATGCGTGTCGAGTGTTTTTATAAATATTCTATATATAAATTCTATACTCTGCATTCTAAATATTATTATTTTTTTTTAAACATTACTCTCGTCCAAGACTCACAAAATTCATAGTTCTTATTTATTAAAACCATACATCTATAAAGCTTAGAAACATTTACGATGGACAATGCCGGGACCGGATTCCTCGTACTCTTCCTTGGTGATCCACATGGACTGGAAGGTGGAAAGGGAGGCCAGGATGGAACCGCCGATCCAGACGGAGTATTTACGCTCAGGAGGAGCAATGATCTTGATCTTGATGGTGGAAGGAGCCAGAGAAGTAATTTCCTTCTGCATGCGGTCAGCAATACCAGGGTACATGGTGGTACCACCAGACATGACGATGTTGGCGAACAGGTCCTTCCTGATATCAATGTCGCACCTCATTATGGAGCTGTATACAGTTTCCTGAACACCAGCAGATTCCATACCAAGGAAGGAAGGCTGGAACAGAGCTTCGGGGCAACGGAAGCGCTCGTTACCAATGGTGATGACCTGACCGTCAGGAAGCTCGTAGGACTTATCAATGGATGAGGAAGCAGCAGCAACGTTCATCTCACTCTCGAAGTCAAGAGCAATGTAGCAAAGCTTCTCCTTGATGTCACGAACGATTTCACGTTCAGCGGTGGTGGTGAAGGAATAGCCACGCTCAGTCATGATCTTCATCAGGTAGTGGGTAAGGTCACGACCAGCAAGATCGAGACGAAGGATAGCATGAGGAAGAGCGAAACCTTCATACACGGGGACCATGTGAGTCACACCATCACCAGAGTCGCAAACCTGACCAGTGGTACGACCAGAGGCGTACAGGGAAAGTACAGCCTGGATGGTCACGTACATGGCGGGAAGAGTGAAAGACTCAAACATGATCTGAGTCATCTTCTCACGGTTGGCCTTAGGGTTGAGGGGAGCCTCAGTGAGGAGTGTGGGAGACTCCTCAGGGGCAATACGAAGTTCATTGTAGAAGGTGTGGTACCAGATCTTCTCCATGTCATCCCAGTTAGTGATGATACCGTGCTCAATGGGATACTTGAGGGTGAGGATACCACGCTTGCTCTGGGCCTCATCACCAACGTAGGCGTCCTTCTGACCCATACCGACCATCACACCCTGATGACGGGCACGGCCGACGATGGAGGGGAACACGGCGCGAGGGGCGTCGTCTCCGGCGAAGCCGGCCTTAACCAGACCGGAGCCATTGTCGCACACGAGCGCACACTGGTCTTCGTCGTCACACATAGTGGTGGTCAGAAAAGCAGGGAATCACCTGAAACGAAATTAAATGCGCATTAAACATTGCTTATCAATCTGGTCTGTAACAGTGTGTACAGACTAGGTAAAAAAAAAAAAAAAAAAAAAAAAAAAAAAGAATCACTCCTTTTTTCCCCAGAGACGTTTATTCTTTCACCTATTTATCAACGGTTCTCTCATTTCTCTCTCTAGGACTCTCGGCTGCTTTCTAACACACTTATTTCTTTATGTTCTTCTACATCTTTTATAATTATCAATCTCTGCCCCATTATTCTCTTCCCTCTCTTTTCTTTGGATACCACTTGGAAAGCGGGAAACAAACTCATCTCTAATATATACTTGTTTATTCTTTCCTCTCTCTAAATGTCTCTCCCTCTCACTTTCTCTCTCTTTCTTTGTCCTACTTTCCTCCTCTCTCCATTGCATACTGCTTTGCACGCGGGGAACACAAATTAATTTCTAATATATGCACTCGTTTATTCTTTCCTCCCCATCTCTCTCTCTCATTCTAATTCTATATCTATAATTTTAACTCTCTCTCTTTCCCAATACGAAGTTCATTGTAGAAGGTATGGTACTTGATTTTCTCCATGCCTTTCAAGTTGATGATGATACCGTGCTCAGTCGGGTACTTAAGGGTGAGGAACACAAACTCATTTCTAATATATACTCGTTTATTCTTTCCTCTCTCTCTCATTCTAATTATCTATCTAATTCTTCCCCCTATCTCTCATTCTAATTCTCTCTCTCTCTCATTCTAATTCTCTCTCTCTCTCTCTCTCTCTCTCTCTTTCTCTCTCTCTCTCTCTCTCTTTCTAATTCTCCATCTCATTCTAATTCTCTGTTTCATTCTCTCTATCTATCTCTCTTTCTGATTCTTGATCTCCCTCTCTTTCCCTCTCTCTCTTTTATTTTGATTCTCTTTCTCGCTCTCCCCTTCTCTCTCATCCTCTATCTCTCTCTTTATCTGCTTTGGATAACCACTTACACTCAGAAAACATCAGATCACCCTTTCCCTCTCTACCTTCTCTTCTTCTCTTTTTCTTTTCTATCTTCCTATGAAAGGCACTTACAACTGGGAAGCAAGACCCCCTTTTCTTCCTCACAGCCGAAAACACACTGAGAACACCACTACACTTGTTTCACTTCTCGTAAGCTCAGTGACCAACACCAAAAACATGCTTGGCCATCTACCGCCGACCACACACAACTGTAACCCGTACCTGAGTTTAGAGGGTCTCTGACTACCCTTCTCCCAGGCCAATAAGCGCCTTAAATACTAAACCACTGAAACCCGTCAGTGAAGGAATGCAGCGGTGAGCCAGGTTAGGGTAATTGTACTGAAATGACGGCACCCGCATAGGGCGAGGGATTACTGCCCGGTGATAACGTGCGTGGAATGTTGTCCCTGGCGAGGTAAGTACACAGCTGCAGTTTGCACATGTTACTAAGCCTTGTTTTCCTATTGCACTTGCTTTATTTATTTATTTATTCACTTTTTTTTTTTTTTTTTTTTTTACACTCCCGTCTGTCATTTCTATGAGTTTCTCTTACTGTTGTAAATCTATGTATTTGAAACAATTTATATGGTGCATTATTTCACTTTCTATAACCTTCGTGATATTACATTAAGACATTAATCCGTATTTTGCATTACGTCGAAGGCCGGCAGCACTCGGAAGTTATCTGAAAAATCTCAAAGAAATTATCATAAGAGTAAGCAATAACTTGAACCGTTAAGTGAATTAATAAGCACATGTCCCTTATACACATCCTCTTCCGAAGCCTCATACTCGCGGATCCCACCAGATCTGACAGTGCGGAATCTATAAGTATCCCCCATGAAAAGGGCATTTGAAAAAATAAATATATTCATAAGAGGGCCTCTTGGAGAATGTATTTCGGTGATTTTGAGTTAGATGTCATCTATTTTATCTGAAATTTTATTTGGAAGAATCTACTGGTTATTAGAACAACTAGAATTACGGAACGATGTCTTTAAGAGGACTTATGTAATTGCGAATAATATCATATCATATATCATGTTCATATGCCCTTAAAAATAAATTCTAAAGTTGGATTGTTTTGTTGTTTTTCCCAGTACATCATTTTAGTTTTTGAAATGACGTCAGCAGTGGTTTAAGAAATATATAGAATTATGAACTGATTTTAACCCGTATTTTTAATCGGTCATTCCACTTGTTGCTTACTTTCAAGCTTTATCTTAACAGTTAACACGCGTTTGTTTGCTTGTTTGTTTGTATTTTTTTTTTTTTTTTGAGGGAAAACATATACACACACATATGTATATGTGTGTGTGTGTGTATAAATGTATATATACATACATATACACACATATATGCATGTATATCCATATATATACATAAATATGTGTATGTACATGTGTGTGTATGTTTGCATATAATTATGCAATTTTACTCGTGTAATTATTATGATGCATTTTTCTCCATTACTTAGGTCATAGATCAGTGGTTCCCTAAGTGAACAGTACTGTCTCATGCTGGTAGTTAAAATGTCCAAATGAAGAAAAACAGGACTTTGTAAATAATAAATTAACGTGAAAGTTGTTCGTTCCATTTTAATTTGTGTTCTGAAGACGGTATTGCTGTATGGTTCTCCATTGTGATTTGCTGTGTTTCACATGGTTTTGCATTTGTTATTTGTTACCACACAGTTCTATTTGTCTTACTCGTTTGGTTGACGACAAATTATTGAGCACCGTTATGTTAGCAATTAATAAAATCACTACTCATACCCCTGGTTTCCAACAGTTTCAGCAGATCTACTCTGTCATTGGAGATTTTGAACGGTTATCATTTCACCAGTCCAGTCCTGTAATGAAACACCAAACATGATACTGAAGCTCATTTACAGCTACAAGAAAATGAGGCTAACTTTATTAGAGTTACA
>NC_061846.1:17382373-17387373 GCF_019202785.1 Penaeus chinensis | reverse complement strand
TACCAGGGTACATGGTGGTACCACCAGACATGACAATGTTGGCGAACAGGTCCTTCCTTATATCAATGTCACACCTCATGATTGATTGGTATACAGTCTCCTGAACACCAGCAGATTCCATACCAAGGAAGGAAGGCTGGAAAAGAGATTCGGGAGCACGGAAACGCTCGTTACCGATGGTGATAACCTGACCGTCGGGAAGCTCGTAGGACTTGTCCAGGGAGGAGGAAGCAGCAGCGACGTTCATCTCACTCTCGAAGTCAAGGGCGATGTAGCAAAGCTTCTCCTTGATGTCACGAACGATTTCACGTTCAGCGGTGGTGGTGAATGAGTAGCCACGTTCAGTCATGATCTTCATCAGGTAGTTGGTAAGATCACGACCAGCAAGATCGAGACGAAGGATAGCATGAGGAAGAGCGAAACCTTCATACACGGGGACCATGTGAGTCACACCATCACCAGAGTCGCAAACCTGACCAGTAGTACGACCAGAGGCGTACAGGGAAAGCACGGCCTGGATGGTCACGTACATAGCAGGAAGGCTGAAAGACTCAAACATGATCTGAGTCATCTTCTCGCGGTTGGCCTTGGGGTTGAGGGGAGCCTCAGTGAGAAGTGTGGGGGACTCCTCAGGGGCAATACGGAGCTCATTGTAGAACGTGTGGTACCAGATCTTCTCCATGTCATCCCAGTTGGTGATGATACCATGCTCAATGGGGTACTTGAGGGTGAGGATACCACGCTTGCTCTGGGCTTCATCACCAACGTAGGCGTCCTTCTGACCCATGCCGACCATCACACCTTGGTGACGGGCACGGCCAACGATGGAGGGGAACACGGCACGAGGGGCGTCGTCTCCGGCGAAGCCGGCCTTGACCATGCCGGAGCCATTGTCGCACACAAGTGCGCACTGGTCTTCGTCGTCACACATGATGTTTTGGTGGTTTTTGTTTAGTTCCTGGAATAGGCAGATTGTTTACTTCAGAAAGCTTATCAATCACAAACATTTATATGAAATACAACTTTAATATTATTTTGTATAGAGCCATATGGTTATATAAGTAACACTACCAATGTCCTTTCAAATAACTATTATTCTTGCTAATAGAAATTCTGTTTACTATACATACATTTAGTCATAAATAAATTGTTAATGTTAGTATATATATATATATATATATATATACACACACACATGCATCTGATGGAAATAAAGGTTTAGCATTTCGGAATTGAAAATCTTCAAAAATAATAATAACGTTGCTAAAAAAGCATGACTGAAAATTAATATCTTCACAGAGCAAGGGATGTAGTTGACCGTTTTCGCCAGAAATACATATACTGTTGACGAAGATGTAATCGAATTGGATCAAATACATATCCTATACTGCGAAAATATTAATTCATCATAGCTTTTCTGCATTTCTCGCCATTAACATCAGTGGTTCATCATATATATGAGTAGCAGTATAAAAAGCACAGCAATATGGTAAACCAAAAAAAAAAAAAAAAAAAATTACGCCTATAGCAAAGTTACAGCTAGTAACTGATTTCATTTACTACATTTTGACAGTGAAAGGTATTTGAAATTGGCACATGAATGTTATATCTATTTTCAACAAAAGAAATTCATACGGATATTACAAGACTTTCAAAAGAAACAACTAAATCTTATGGCTTTTGATCGAACTTCTGGATTTCTCCTTTACACTTATTTGAATGGGTCTGTCAGTATTTCACTAGTTAACTCTTTCATATCGACTCAGTATCAAATCACTTGAACACAGTAACACAACTCTTACCCACAAGAGTCTGGATCGGACTAGCAACGTTGTGGTTTTTCTTCGCTTATATACAAGACAAGACACCCCTACTTACCAAGAATTTGAGGTTGAGCCAAATACAAATGCTAACATTTTTGCAAGACAGATATGTATACTTATGGATGTAAATGTGTCTAGGGTATGTATACATATAGTATATAGATGTTTATCAATGTTTACGATTGCTGTGCTTATGCAGTTTGCATGGATTATAATATCCAAATGTGTTATTAAGGCTGAAAAAAGTTCTTAACTTGTTATCAGAATAATATGTCTGAACAATTAGTATAGACATCAGCATTAGTCCTGCCTGTAAATGCACTTGTAAGAATGTATATACTTGAAAGAAACCAAATTGCTTTTAAAACAAAATCATACAATCTAAAATATTTACCACGGCATACCTGCCAAAGTGGCTTCGGCAACACATACAATTGAATGGTGAGTTAGCAGGAGCAGGTGCAGTCTTGCCATCCCTTGTCCTTTCGGCGCCGCCCTCGATAAACACAGACAGATTCTCTTCATTTCAGGGCTTCTTATCGCTGAAGCTTCGCTTTGATCCACATTTCCTTTATTGCTTGCACGCATAGAGAGGCAAATAGATTGATAACAATGCATGTTTGTGCGTGGGTCTGTGTTTTTGGTCAGGTGCGTGCACATATATACATACGCATACATATATTTATTATTGTTATTATTATCACCATTACATATATACATATAGATATATAATGTGTGTATATGTATTTACAAAAACATTCATATATATATATATATATATATATATATATATATATATATATATATATGTCTATGTGTGTATCTATATGTATATATATACATATATATACATATATATGAATGAATGTTTACATATATAAAAGGGTTTTATGTAAATGCATACACATATACTTCATATTTATATATATATATATGTATATATTTTTTTATCTATTTATTTATCTATCTGGCTATCTATATATATGTATATATACATATATATATGTATGTATACATATATATATATATATATAGAGAGAGAGAGAGAGAGAGAGAGAGAGAGAGAGAGAGAGAGAGAGAGATACATACACACACACACACACATATATATATATATATATATATATATATATATATATATATATGAATATACATATATATGAATATGAATAAATATACATATATTTATATATAAACATATATATAAATCATATGTATGTGTACTTATATATGTGCATATAGATATATGTGTATGTATATGCATATATATGTATATATATATATATATATATATATATATATATATGTGTGTGTGTGTGTGTAAGTATGTATGTATGTGTGTAATTGTGTTATATATATATATATATATATATATATATATATATATATATATATTTAATGTGTATATATATATGTGTGTGTGTGTGTGTGTGTACAAATGTGTATATACATATGTATATGTATATATGTACATATATATCGAAATATCTATCTATTTATATACATGTGTGTATATATAAACGCACACACAAATACACGTAAACACACACACACACACACACACACACACACACACACACACACACACACACACACACACACACACACACATACACACACACACACACACACACACACACACATATATGCGTGTGTGTGTGTGTGTGTGTGTGTGTGTGTGTGTACATATGTAAATATAGGCAGAAAGATAGATACAGATATAGATATATAAATGTGTGTATGTATGTATATGTGTGTGTCAAACGATTTGACCATTTCCTCACAAGAAAAAAATATTTATATCCTACAACTGCCAAAACCCATCCTTGTGTGGACGTCAATGCGTTTGTATTCATAATATATATTATATGTGCTTGTGTGTGTGTCTGTGTGTTATACAGACATTATTGCATAGAATGTGCATGCAATTGTTTATCGTAGTTATGTGTACTTATAAGAAACGTTTGTATATGCAGAGATTATCACTGATCAATGATCGCTCATCTAACATACGCGACTGATTAAACGATGTAGCCATTCCCCCACAGGAAAAAAAAAATATCCTACAATTGCCAAAACCCATTAACCCTAACAGGATACGCCGGTAATTGTAGTGTTACCGCTTGGCTCGATTTCACATTCTTGGTAAGTAGAATTGTCTGTGACTTGTATATAAAGGAACAAGATCCCTCTGCTTTGTAGTCCTATCCAGACTCCTTGTGGGTAAGGGTTGTGAAATTTAAGTGGTAGCCGAGCGTTCTTACATAGTGTATTTCAACAGTTCAGTGGCACACAAGCAAAAAGATTTATGTAGTGTCTAGAAAAATATTTCCCGTGAAATTTCAGTCTTTTTTTTTTTGTGACTAAGGAACTGGTGTCAACTTTAGTGTGCAGACAATATTCTGTGTTACCTATTTCAATAAAATGATCGAACTCTTTCTAATTAGGATATTCATATATCAAATACTTTATACACTCGGTTTAAGTGTTGGGTGTATAAATGATAGGAAATAATAGCATAAAGATTGAATTATGTTTACATTAACACTAAATACAACACAAATAACAACAAACTTATACATGTATACATGTGTGTGATTGTGTGTACACATACACACAAGTTTATGTGTATATATGTCAGAACCATGTGAAGGACTTATTGCGAACAAGCTGGAAGCAAAATAACGAAAAAAGGAAAACGATTATGTCATGGCCTTTTTACTTTATGCTTCTTCATGCTCTGAACATGCAATAAACTATAAAGGGCCTTCCACACAATCCTTCCCTCTTGATTTTGTTTACAAGTTTCATGATAATTACATATCTTAATATTCACATTTTTTATCAAATTTTCAGGCAAACTTCTGACATCGTATCTACACATTCGCCATGTGTGACGACGAAGACCAGTGTGCGCTCGTCTGCGACAATGGCTCCGGCATGGTCAAGGCCGGCTTCGCCGGAGACGACGCCCCTCGTGCCGTGTTCCCCTCCATCGTTGGCCGTGCCCGTCACCAGGGTGTGATGGTCGGTATGGGTCAGAAGGACGCCTACGTCGGTGATGAGGCTCAGAGCAAGCGTGGTATCCTCACCCTCAAGTATCCCATTGAGCACGGTATCATCACCAACTGGGACGACATGGAGAAGATCTGGTACCACACCTTCTACAATGAACTC
>NC_061846.1:17372373-17374873 GCF_019202785.1 Penaeus chinensis | reverse complement strand
CTATACCAAGGCAGTGTAGTGTTGAAGGTATGACTATATATTCGTCTATTAATGGCATCTCGAGTTTCAAAATTGTAAAGATTAGCAGTAGCCGCATTCGCTGTCACTTCTCTCATTCCCAAGGTATAAAAACTATGCAATGAAGAGTCGAAGTCAATTAATATAAGTGAAGATCACAGTCAGTCGGATCATATAAACATATTTTCATGTGTTTGTACAGCATTACGTCAAGTTAAAGCAAGTATGATATGAAATTTAAGTACCCAGCGTTGTATCAAAATTGTTCCTCATATATATCAGTCATCTATATGTAAATCATATTATTTAGTAATATTCACCAATTTTAACATGTTTTATTTTGTCAACGTTAATGTCAATAAACAAACAGAATCGCTAACCCTAATGTGACATCTGTGGACGCTGATTACTCCCTCTGAATCAAATTGAAAGAAATGTACAGAATCTCCTGCCGTTAAAGACAGATAAGTTGAATAAGTTTATATCACAATTGGTCGCAAAATATATTTTTATGTGAATAATGGAGTCGTTTAGCGGATTTGAACGTGAAGTGTGAGAGGGTTACTTCTCCCTTTGAATGTTAATGCTGGTCAATAATGCTCCATGTGACAGTGATGAATGTTTGGAAACAAGAGCAAAAGCAAATGACTATTATTTGATATCTCTGACATTATTTAATTCGAAAAATTAGAACTGTAACATAATAGTATCCTTACGAATTAGAAATAATTTTGGTCTTGTATCAGGTAAAGAAAATCAGCTGATATTATGGTAAATCCACCGAAATTATCATCCTTGACAAATGTGTATTTTTGGTGGTCCGCTTTCGCCATTCTTTTTTAGTTTTTTATGTATATCTACTTCATTCTGATTATTCATAAGTACTCAAGATCTTGAAGTGTATTTTCTACGAAGGTATTGCATAATAAACCATGTTGGTATTTGGATATTTATTATTTATGTAAATGCATTTCGGTATATATTCCTACTCTATGTTCATCCATATAATTTAGAAGCACTTGCGGTGGACGATGCCAGGGCCGGACTCATCGTATTCATCCTTTGTGATCCACATAGCCTGGAATGTGGAGAGAGAGGCCAAGATTGAACCACCGATCCAGACGGAGTATTTACGCTCAGGAGGAGCAATGATTTTGATCTTGATGGTAGAAGGAGCCAGAGAAGTGATTTCCTTCTGCATGCGGTCAGCAATGCCAGGGTACATTGTAGAACCTCCAGACATAACAATATTGGCGAACAGATCCTTCCTGATGTCAATGTCGCACCTCATGATGGAACTGTGGACGGTTTCCTGAATACCAGCAGATTCCATACCCAGGAAGGAAGGCTGGAACAGAGCCTCAGGAGCACGGAAACGCTCGTTGCCAATGGTAATGACCTGACCGTCGGGAAGTTCGTAGGACTTGTCCAGGGAGGAGGAAGCAGCTGCGACGTTCATCTCACTCTCGAAATCAAGGGCAATGTAGCAAAGCTTCTCCTTAACATCACGAACGATTTCACGTTCAGCGGTGGTGGTGAAGGAGTAGCCACGTTCAGTCATGATCTTCATAAGATAGTTGGTAAGGTCACGACCAGCAAGATCGAGACGAAGGATAGCATGAGGAAGAGCGAAACCTTCATACACGGGGACCACGTGGGTCACACCATCTCCAGAGTCGCAAACCTGACCAGTAGTACGACCAGAGGCGTACAAGGACAGCACGGCCTGGATGGTAATGTATGTGGCAGGAAGGCTGAAGGACTCGAACATGATCTGAGTCATCTTCTCACGGTTGGCCTTGGGGTTGAGGGGAGCCTCAGTGAGAAGTGTGGGGGACTCCTCAGGGGCAACACGAAGCTCATTGTAGAATGTGTGGTACCAGATCTTCTCCATGTCGTCCCAGTTGGTGATGATACCATGTTCGATGGGGTATTTGAGGGTGAGGATACCACGCTTGCTCTGGGCTTCATCACCGACGTAGGCGTCCTTCTGACCCATACCGACCATCACACCCTGGTGACGGGCGCGGCCGACGATGGAAGGGAAGACGGCACGAGGGGCGTCGTCTCCGGCGAAGCCGGCCTTGACCATGCCGGAACCATTGTCGCACACAAGCGCGCACTGATCTTCGTCGTCACACATGATGGAAGATCAAGGATGAATGCAGGAGTTCGACTGAAATGAGAAAACGTTGTCAGCTTTTACATTTGCCTACAATAGTTTTACATTGTTTTGTTATGCTAATCCTTTCACTCAATAGACTATCTCGTCTACTTATACTTATCACATACATAAACGTACACACACGCTGACACAAAGATGTCTATGTGTATGTGTAAGTGTGTATATGCTCTCTTGTGTGTGGCGTGTGCGTGAGTGTGTGATACATAGGCACAGATCAGTGTCTCCTCAGATACAGGCATATTAGATACAGTTTATTAATCAAGAATCATTCCTATTTCAAGGGTCTTGGCTGTAAGC
>NC_061846.1:17352373-17369873 GCF_019202785.1 Penaeus chinensis | reverse complement strand
ACATACACACGCGCACGCATGCACACACACACACACACACACATATATATATATATATATATATATATATATATATATATATATGTATGCATATATATTTATATACATACACACATATATATGCGTATATATATGTACACACACGTACACACACATACACACACACACACACACACACACACACATATATATATATATATATATATATATATATATACATATGTGTGTGTGTGTGTCCTTATCTATATACATATATAAATCACACACACACACACACACACACACACACACACACACACACACACACACATATATATATATATATATATATATATATATATATATGTATAGATATATAGTTACCCACGAATATGATATAAAACTCACAACAGAAGTCCCATGACGTTTGTAAGTCACCTCATACATATGCATATTTTACATATTTTACACACTAATATTATTTTAGTGTGTGTTGCAACAACAAACTCCCATTTGAATTTTTATCTTGTGAGGTGTAATTTATCCTTTTAGTTTAACGCTATTTATTTACAACTTACCATTTACTCGGAAAGAAATTACTCAGAATCGACTTCTTTCTAATCATTGTATTGTCAACTCGTTCTTCAAATCAATTAGTTTCTCCTTTGGTAACGTTCTAAATATGAAAGAAATCCTATGTAAGAATAATGAAACATGATTTAAGAATAATGAAACATAATGTAAGAATAATGAAACACGGTAAATAAAATCATGATATATTTTAAAAGAAAAAAGGCACTGTAAGTTTGAAATCCGTAAACATTTTTTTCCTTTCTAAAGCGTATTAAAAGCTTGGGTACCGAGGTAACAGACCGATTAAGTTGCCTGGTACAGGAACAGAGACGTCTGACTTGGCTAAAGGAACGTCAACATTGTTCGCCGACTGCTGGAGATAAAGTGATTCAGGGAGATTCTTTGGTCGTCTTTGCATCTTTTTCACTTTCCTTCCTATAGCATCGAACTTTTCATCAATTAAAGCTTGTTAGATATGTATTTTTTTTTATCTATTTACTGATCGACAGATATACGTCGGAGAAGCTAGCTTAATTCATTTATTTACTGATTGACAGGCACATATACATAGACAGGTAAATCAGTACCGTGTATCATCATATTTCATTGGTTTCTTTGGGATTCATTTCCCCCCCTTACTTTTTATTGTAAGTCTGCCTTTTTATTTTGGTATTCCCCCATTTGTTTCAGCTTATATAATTAGGCTAGGAATTTTTAAATAAAGGACAGCCTTCTTACCTTCCCATTTATATATATTTATATATAGTTGTTTAATTTTTCCTAACTGTATTTCATAGGAAAATCAGCCTGATTCTTCTGTTTGTTTCATCCCTCATCCTGGTCTTAATTTAAGATCCATCCCAACGGTGGTTACAGTAAATATACAAGAATATGTAATATAATTGTACTTTAATTACGAGTCATATTAAACATTCTATTCGTAATATAAGGTAAATTAATTTAGAAGCACTTGCGGTGGACGATGCCTGGGCCGGACTCATCGTATTCCTCCTTGGTGATCCACATTGCCTGGAAGGTAGACAGAGAGGCCAGGATGGAACCACCGATCCACACTGAGTATTTACGCTCGGGAGGAGCAATAATCTTGATCTTGATGGTGGAAGGAGCAAGAGCAGTGATTTCTTTCTGCATGCGATCGCCAATACCAGGGTACATGGTGGTACCACCAGACATGACTATGTTGGCGAACAGATCCTTCCTGATATCAATGTCGCACCTCATAATAGAACTATGGACGGTCTCCTGAATACCAGCAGCTTCCATTCCAAGGAAGGAAGGCTGGAACAGAGCCTCAGGAGCACGGAAACGTTCATTACCAATGGTGATGACCTGACCGTCGGGAAGCTCGTAGGACTTGTCCAAGGAGGAGGAAGCAGCAGCAACATTCATCTCACTCTCGAAATCAAGGGCGATGTAGCAAAGCTTCTCCTTGATGTCACGGACGATTTCACGTTCAGCGGTGGTAGTGAAGGAGTAGCCACGTTCAGTCATGATTTTCATCAGGTAGTTGGTAAGGTCACGACCAGCAAGATCAAGACGAAGGATAGCATGAGGAAGAGCAAAACCTTCATACACAGGGACCATGTGAGTCACACCGTCACCAGAGTCGCAAACCTGACCAGTGGTACGACCAGAGGCGTACAGGGAAAGAACGGCCTGAATGGTAATGTATGTGGCAGGAAGGCTGAAAGACTCAAACATGATCTGAGTCATCTTCTCACGGTTGGCCTTGGGGTTGAGGGGAGCCTCAGTGAGGAGTGTAGGGGACTCCTCAGGGGCAACGCGGAGCTCATTGTAGAACGTATGGTACCAGATCTTCTCCATGTCGTCCCAGTTGGTGATGATACCGTGCTCAATGGGGTACTTGAGGGTCAGGATACCACGCTTGCTCTGAGCCTCATCACCGACATAGGCATCCTTCTGACCCATACCGACCATTACACCCTGGTGACGGGCACGGCCGACGATGGAGGGGAACACGGCACGAGGGGCGTCGTCTCCGGCGAAGCCGGCCTTGACCATGCCGGAGCCATTGTCGCACACAAGCGCACAGGTGTCTTCGTCGTCACACATGGTGAGTTTATAACTGGAAGATGAATATCACATCAATATCCGAAAAGTTGATATATTGTTTTGTAAAAAGCTTTAAAGTGCAGTATTTTTATGTCATGCAGATTAATGAAGGCATCATTTTTTTTTTTTTTTTTTTTTATTAATTGTGGTCATAACAAGATTGATCTTTTGACATACTTGCTTTCTACGAGTTCAGTAAATTTTCAGTTATATTGACTATAGACAAAATGAATGTTCACAAATCTTAATTACTGTATGATATATATTCCCGATGCGATTAGAATTTAATTCCCACAAGTTCAGTAGAATATGACAGAATCTTGAATTATAGTAGTTTGAATTAGATACATATATATTGTTTTTTTTTTTCAAAAGTTAAGCATAATATTTAAATCTATATCATTGTCATTAGATTATCGAATAATTTCTTTCAGTATACGTTTATTCACATTAAACCTTGATAATCAACCATTTACATTTGGCACTCGCATAGCAAAGGAATTCTACAACACAGATATCACTTACCCCTTAGTGAGTCTAAGTACGACTGGTCAGAGCTCCCCTGATATCGGCCCCTTTATACGGGTGTTACCGGCGAGAATTTGCAGCCTCGCCAAATGTCAGGGCAGGTAAACATCAACGGCAAATGAATCCTCTTTCCTAATTATAGTATGTTATTTTATCTCCCATTCACTGTAGGGTAAAACCATTTCGCGAGTAATATGGTAGCAGTGAATTCTTCACTGTCGTGTTGGTTTTGTCTTTTATCGCTACGGTGATTGGCAGTTTGATTTAATTATTGCAATCGTTAATCACGATGTTAAGTTGGATTAGGATTCAAAAGATTTAAAAGTAGTGAAATGCATAGCTTAGGTAACTAGAATAGATGTTAATCTGTCCCGATAAGAATGAAACATCCCACTTGTTCAGATGATATATCATTATATCATCATATGTATCATTATTATATAATAATATTTTTTTATCGATATCCTATATTATCATCAATATCATCATCATCACTGTTATCATCACGCCACCATCATCGCGATTATCATCATCATAATGATTATCGTTGCCTTTGCAGAGGTGAACAGATATATAATACTCATATGTTTATATCTACATATGTGAGTATCATATATACAGAATAGACATTTTGCTGTAATAAATATATTTGAATGATGGTAATACAGTCGATTAATATAATAAGCCATATAATAAGTTGTCCTTCGATAGCTCTGAATATTCCAGCCTATGCAGGTGACTATGTTTTGATTTTATCAAATCGACTGAACAGTGCATATAAGATGTGAATGAGAATTAATAATTCAGAATGTAAGATATGGAATCGACATTTTTGTATTAAACATTTACCTAAATTGTTTAATTAATCATTTACATCAATGTAGTCTCCTGTAAGTGAATTTTGGCGGAAATAACGCTTCCTATGGTCGGTCCACATATTTTGCTTTAGTTTTTTGCTGTTGTGTCCACATAGTAACACTAAGCTTACTTTTCACACGTGTTCGTTGGGAGGATTAGTGCAACTGACAGGCATATAAGTGAGATATTTTCCGCATGCCGTCAATAGATATGTAATAGATATGTAATAGTCCGAGACCGAGAAAGTTTAGGTTCGAGCAATTGCCACTGGTATTGCAACAAACAGGCAGGAATGTTTACAGATATGAAGAGAATAACTGCTGATTCTTGCCGCTCTTAAAGTGAAGGGTGGTACTGAAAGGGTTGATCAGATTGGGCCCTTTGCCAGAAGTCCGGAAATACAGAACTAGGGGGGACACGACTGGACAAATTGTTGGGATTAGTTACCGAGTTAGACAGATGGATCTGATTAATTCGTGATGTGCACTCTGGAATTTATTTTTTATTTACATGTACATGCGCACACACAAAAGCACATGCATATACACATAAGCGTACATTTGGAAAGGTGGAAATGCACTTACACACTAAAGATACACAAATGTAAATATACTCGCATAAACAAACACAAACTTACCTGGAATACCGCAAATGCACGCATACATATAAAAACATACAAGAATAAACAAAAGGCAAACACATAGGTATATATGTACAGTATACGTGTGTGTGTGTGTGTGTGTGTATGTGTGTGTGTGTGTGTGTGTAAGAGAGAAAGAAAGTTTGCATGCTGTAGTTTTATACATTTACGTGTGTGTGTGTGTGTGTGTGTTGGACAAGTGTATATGTTGTGTTAAGTGTGTGTACATCAAGCCTGTTTAAATATTATGATTAATGCGTACTTAGTAGGATTCGACATTTTAGCATTATTACAGATTATTACTGTGAAAAAGGATATGGAATAAGCTTGACATTTATATAAGTAGAAGAAAATGAAAATAGTAATTAGCCTTTGTTCGAAGGAAATACCACTTTTGAGGCAGGAGATAAAAGAGCCGCTGTTATGTCTCACATACGTGGTCGAGTAGTTTACTCTAAGGTCCAGATCTTTAGGAAAACCTTCGTTTACATTTCCTTCTCACTCTTTTCGTGGATACAGTTTTTACAGTTAATTGCATAATTCTATATATTAACTTCCTTTGCAGCTGGATATAATCAGTTTTGCTAATATAAAATCTGAGAGACTATAAGCGTTAAAAAACAAATCTAAATTCTTTATATTAGAAATATTAAAATTTTATTAAGTCATTTCCTTCCCGGTCATAAATAGCTGATGGTTATGCAAAAGAAAAGAGCAGCTTCAGTTACAAATTTTATTAAAAATTCATATTCCTTTATGTATCACATAAAGGAGAACTCCATATTTGTACACTGTACATCTATATCATTTTGCATCGCTTAGAAGCACTTGCGATGAACGATGCCGGGGCCAGACTCATCGTATTCCTCCTTGGTGATCCACATGGCCTGGAAGGTGGACAGAGACGCCAGGATGGAGCCGCCGATCCACACGGAGTACTTACGCTCAGGAGGAGCAATGATCTTGATCTTCAGAGTTGAAGGAGCAAGAGCAGTGATTTCCTTCTGCATGCGGTCAGCGATACCAGGGTACATGGTGGTACCTCCAGACATGACAATGTTGGCGAACAAGTCCTTCCTGATATCAATGTCGCATCTCATGATGGAACTGTAAACAGTTTCCTGAACACCAGCAGATTCCATACCAAGGAAAGAAGGCTGGAACAGAGCCTCAGGAGCACGGAAACGCTCGTTGCCAATGGTGATAACCTGACCGTCGGGAAGCTCGTAGGACTTGTCCAGGGAGGAGGAAGCAGCAGCAACATTCATCTCACTCTCGAAATCAAGGGCGATGTAGCAAAGCTTCTCCTTGATGTCACGGACGATTTCACGTTCAGCGGTGGTGGTGAAGGAGTAGCCACGTTCAGTCATGATCTTCATCAGGTAGTTAGTAAGATCACGACCAGCCAAGTCAACACGAAGGATAGCATGAGGAAGAGCGAAACCTTCATAAACGGGGACCATGTGGGTCACGCCATCACCAGAGTCGCAAACCTGACCAGTAGTACGACCAGAGGCGTACAGGGAAAGCACGGCCTGGATGGTCACGTACATGGCAGGAAGGCTGAAGGACTCGAACATGATCTGAGTCATCTTCTCACGGTTGGCCTTGGGGTTGAGGGGAGCCTCAGTGAGAAGTGTGGGGGACTCCTCAGGGGCAACACGGAGCTCATTGTAGAAGGTGTGGTACCAGATCTTCTCCATATCGTCCCAGTTGGTGATGATACCATGCTCGATGGGATACTTGAGAGTGAGGATACCACGCTTGCTCTGGGCTTCATCACCGACGTAGGCGTCCTTCTGACCCATACCGACCATCACACCCTGATGACGGGCACGGCCGACGATGGAGGGGAACACGGCGCGAGGGGCGTCGTCTCCGGCGAAGCCGGCCTTGACCATGCCGGAACCATTGTCGCACACGAGGGCACACGCGTCTTCGTCGTCACACATGGTGTCAGTTTAGGGGCAGACAAACTATAAAAAAAAGAAAATAATTTGTCTTTAGAGGATGTGGGACAGGATACAGAAAACTGACGTTAATTTTAAAAAATGGATGCCGATATTACATTTCCTTTACATTTTGCGCACTACACACAAGAATATGTAAATTATTCTGTCGCAATTTTATTTCGTTTAAAACGTGAACTAATTTTTCCATTTCAATATCCTGAGCAGGCTGAAGAACCTCACGTACAATATCACTTAACAGAACCGATAGCAAAGGAAAGTATTACGCCGTTGCAAACCAAACCCAGGAGCAACCGGAGAGACACTTACCCTTATTGAGTCTCACAATCGACTGCATGAAGCGAGTCAGGCGTCGAACTTATATACAGGTTACCCCGTTTGTTAGCAGCAAGAATGTGCGAACTCGCCAAATATCTATGGGAAGCTTTAAGATAAATGCCTATTGTATCTCCTTACCTGCCTTTCTATTTTTAGGTGCCATCGAATAGCCTATGGTTAACAGGTATACAGGAGTCTACGGTGTCCACTGTCTCGCTCTCTCTCTCTCTCTCTCTCTCTCTCTCTCTCTCTCTCTCTCTCTCTCTCTCTCTCTCTCTCTCTCTCTCTCTCTCTCTCTTTCAGATAAATGAATAAATTATGTTAGTTAATAGAACCAGATAAATTAATACATTATGTTAATTAATAGAACAAGATAAATGAATATATTATGTTAATTAATATAACCAGTTTATAACGTGGATATATACATATGCGTGTATGCATACGCATATATATATTTCCACGTCGTTTATATATATATATATATATATATATATATATATATATATATATATATATATATATATATATATATATATATATATATATATATATATATAAAAGGTATGAATGAGAATGAATATCTTCACAATATAATGTATTTGACCGGTTTCGACTTTGTCTTCGTCAGAAATTTCTCATGCATACCTTTTATACATTTGTCAACATGAACGCGGTTCATATATATATATATATATATATATATATATATATATATTTATATATATATATGTGTGTGTGTGTGTGTGTGTGTACATACATACATGAATACATATTTATTTATTTATATATATATATATATATATATATATATATATGTATACATATATCTATAATGTATACACATATGTGTGTATATATATATGATGTATACACATATGTGTATACATACATATATATATATATATATATATATATATATATATATATGTATTCTTGTATGTATGTACACACACACATACATATATATATATATATATATATATATATATATATATATATTTAGACTTATATATATACATGTGTGTATATATATAAATTTATATTTATCTGTATATATATATGCATATATATACGAATTTATTTGAATATATATATTATATATATATATATATAAATATGTGTGTTTGTGTATGTGTGTGTGTTTATCTATATGTATCCATATATGTGTATATATAGATAGATATATACAGTACATCTACCTATTTATATATGTACAATACACACACAAACACACACACACACACACACACACACACACACACACACACACACACATACACACACACATACACACACATATATATATATATATATATATTACTTTTTTGTAAAATGATTATGCTATTCTTATGAACTGTGATCCCATCCAAACCCAAACGCGTCAGAAAATTCGAATATTGAGCATGATTCCATTTATTTGTCATCGAGTCTGACTAGCAAAGCGGAGGTATAATGCTTCCTCTTTATTGCATTAATATCTGTCATTCTAGAGCTTATCACCTCAGTGTCTTCAAGTGCAGCAGTGGAAAGACAACCTACGACCTAAACGAGGAGGCTTTCCAGATTCTAATAAAGAAAAAAATCTTAAATGCAACAATATTCTGTCAAAAGAAATTCGACAGTGGATTTTTTTATCCATTTTTCCCGTTACTAGTAAAGGATGAAATAACTTTGAGTATCTGTATTATTATTGTAGTAAGATAAATTTTTAATTTGTTGTCTAATTATTTACTTTTGGATAGTGTTGGAAGAATAATGCATTACAATTTAGACTGGCTGCATTGCGCAATGTACGAGCAAAAAAAGAAAGAAAGAGTATTGCTTCATTATGTTTGGAAATTCTGACTGAAACCTCTTATTTCTACAACAGTAAAATATCACTTAAGATAAGGATGCAGATGCTATTATATGATGACAAGAAATAATGTATTCTAGTGCCCCAAAAGTAACTAACTGTAACTCGT
This sequence comes from Penaeus chinensis, assembly GCF_019202785.1. Lineage (NCBI taxonomy): Eukaryota > Metazoa > Arthropoda > Malacostraca > Decapoda > Penaeidae > Penaeus > Penaeus chinensis. Next base: position 17,360,946 of record NC_061846.1, on the reverse strand, counting down.
TAGTTTTACAAGGTAGTTGCGGCCTGCGTAATGAAGTTACATTTTTATGTGTGTGTGTGTGTGTGTGTGTGTGTGTGTGTGTGTGTGTGTGTGTGTGTGTGTGTGTGTGTGCGCACACACCCACACACACACTGTAAAAAAAAAAAAAAAAAAGTATCGGTGCACGAATCATTATGACATCACGGAACGAAGGACAGTGAAAAGCAGTCATATAGTAACAAAGGCCTGATTTGTAGCATCTCCGAAACCCCTGCCACTTTGATACATTTTCATACATCTTCAAACATACTACCCCTTTACTGAAACCTGTTTGTATGCCTCTACCTTGATACAAAGTGATACAATCCGGCCAGCCTTTCAGAGCGCGATACTTCGCAATACATTTAGTGAACGTCTCACTTATGGATTTATATTTTCACTAATTACGAATCGAATCATATGTCTCTTCATATATAAAGATGCATACAATATTTCTGTATATTAAACATATTCACTCTATATGGGTAAATAGTAATAACAAAGTTGTGTGTCTGCATGTGTTGATATATTATAAGTAAATACATGTGATCACTGGAATTATGAAGTCTACCTTGAGTTCTACATTATGTAGAACTCACTCACGATGGATACGATAATATAAAGCTTGAAGCATTATTTCAATACTTTTTCGCATGAAGAACAGTGGATGTAACAAGAGAAAGACGAAAAAATGTTTGGCTAAATCTGAGCATTTGAAAGCTTCCACAGCTTTGCTAAGTGGTGTGTGTATATGATATGTGATTCGCACAGTAGTCAGGAACTCTTTCCATCTGAGGCTTTCTTAACGTATTGATTCGAATTGCAAGCATATCAAGTACGTTTTTCTGTTGACTCTTTGTGTGAAATAAAGATAAAAAAAGAACTATTTATCAATACTTTGTATATCAGAACAAAAAAAAGGCTTTAAGTGTTATAAGTTCGAATGGACAGTGAATACGAACCTGACGCTGTAACCCTTAGCATGGGGGGGCTATGTTAGCCCCGTGTGTAGCCTGTGACGTTTCCATGATGAGCGGCATGACCATGATATGAAGATAACAATGTAAACTTCTTGCCATTGTATGACATGTTTTAGGATCGGAGTTATGAAACAATCGTTGAGTGGTTTAAATCTTACAAACAAACCACAACCAGGCATGCCAACGCTCCGACATCAGCGGTTCATTAATGTTTACGTAAACACTGGACCCCTGTGTACCTATCATTTTGGCCGTGTATACATTCGTAGTGACATGGGTATATGTCCGTAAACTGACAATATATGGAAAAATAACTAAAACTTGTATGCTGTACAAGGTCAAGAAGTATGATCAAAAAGGATATATTTGTGATGAGGTCATGTTAAAAGTGCATAAACATTATTAGAGAATTGGCACTTACACATCTACAAATACTGATGAAAGTTTAAAAATGGGAAACCCGATTTTTTTTCAGTTTTCTGGTATGTGTGAATATTATTTATGAAACTGAAATGCACTTTTGCTTGTCTTAGTAAATTCTTACACTTTATATTATTGAAATATAGAGACGGTAGTTCTTTTATTTTCTAGTAAACACCACAATGTAATCTTTAATACGATGAGTGTACATGCATATAGTTTTGTAATTGATTTCATCAATTTATGTATGTCTACTAATTTACTGAAGCAAAAAATAAAGTAAATAAAGAAACAACTTTCATCATAACATTGGTTCCTACTCTACCCTACACTGCAGTCTAATTCCATAAAACATAATGCAAATACACACACACAAAGACACACACACACATTATATATAAATATGTACAATATCCTGAAGCAATAACGGAAAAATTAGTACGAGGCATTTTATTCTTCTAAAACGGTAGACAATCTAAAAGTCGATTGCACCAAAAAATAATTAAGAAAAGTTGCAAATGCCAAAGGAGTAGATACAGTGTTAGCAACAATAAGTTGCAACTACAATGAACAAGTGACTATAGTTAATATAATTCCTTTAGATACTTATTTGCTTGACACAAATGTAGATCTTGTTCTCAGTAAACGAAACTCTTTGTGTGACCGCCAGTGGCATTGTTCCAAATTTTATATTCTCTACTGAATATATTGCATTCGAGTATTCACTGTAAGTAATTTGATCAAAGGTGCTTTAGTTCGATTAAAAGTATTGTTTAGAACATAGACATATTTTCAGGATTTATATATATATATATATATGAAAGGAGAAAACACACTACCGTGTTGATACTATGGTATAAAAACCCACACTATAAAACTAGATTTAATTGAAAATGAGACTACAGTTTCGGAATCCACCTGGATTCCATCTTCAGGTCCATCAGACCTGAAGATGGAATCCAGGTGGATTCCGAAACTGTAGTCTCATTTTCAATTAAATCTAGTTTTACAGTGTGGGTTTTATACCATATATATATATACATATATATATATATACATATATACAAATATGTGTGTGTAAGCATTTCAACTATTTGGTTCCTGAATTTTGCATTTCCACCGGTCAGGAACACTGTAGACCATTTTCACAATCACGCTATACATAAGTGATACCATTAACAAAAAATGGTAAAGCCTTATAAAACCGAGTTCAATCACATAGCAATTTTAATTGAATTGGTCCAAGTCATTCTCTGTTACTCTGGTTATAATGAATGATCAGCTCATCCGGAATTTACCCTTTGTAGACTCATCTTGTAGCAAAACATATGAACAGATACATGTAACTCCTTATGCATTTCTGTCAGGTTGAATAAAAGGAGTAGTGTAGATCCATGAGCCGACGTAACATTTCGTTGCATATCTTCGCAAGAAATAACAGCCATCTCTATAGTTTTGATTTAATGATTTAACGTTAATAATACAGCAGTCCTGTTCATATTTATTTGTGTCTATACCTGCACACATACCCAAACACACACACACACATATATATATACATATATATATAACTAATTATATATAAGCACACACATACATACATATATGTGTGTGTATGTATGTATATTATATATTATATACAATATATATATATATCATGTATATAGATAGTATATATAAAAAGAAAATGCATGTACTATTTATCTGCACATTTATTTGTGTGTGTATATATTATATATATGAGCATGTATACATAGATATACATATATATTATTCATCTATTATTTATATATATATATATATATATATATATATAATATGGTGTTACTATCGTCAGCTTAACTGTCAAAATTAATATAGAATCCCTGCGTTGGGATATAGACAATTAACTATGACCGTTTTTGTTGTTTTATTAACAAAGTACAGATTTCGCTGAATAGTCTTTATCATTTCTGATTAATTAAATAATAAGTAAATTGAAAACTCGTATCTTATCAAGTAATCTTTCTATATCTGTTTAACAAAAACAAAGAAAGGGAGTATAACTATGTATATATTCTGTCTTTTTTTACAGAAGAAATTCCAAGTTGGTGGAATTAAATATTATTTATATGTATTCCTAATACTTATTTGAGCAAATTCTAAAAATAGGATTAATATAGTAGTCTTACAATGTTTGCATGCAAAATATTTTAGCCTATTATGTTCCATATGCTTCATTACCCGAATATGGGTCGATTGCTTTATCACTCACCGAGTATGCTTATAACTACTTTTCATCGCCCATTTCTTGACATTCTAATTGGATATTCTTAATAAAAACCACGAACATATTGATTTTATTGATCATATTTTCAGATAACCAGAGATTATATAAACGTGTATTAAAATAAAGACAGCTTTTGATTTAGAAGCATTTGCGGTGAACGATGCCGGGGCCAGACTCATCGTATTCCTCCTTGGTGATCCACATGGCCTGGAAGGTGGACAGAGAGGCCAGGATGGAACCACCAATCCACACGGAGTATTTACGCTCGGGAGGAGCAATAATCTTGATCTTGATGGTGGAAGGAGCAAGAGTTGTGATTTCCTTCTGCATGCGGTCAGCGATACCAGGGTACATGGTGGTACCTCCAGACAACACAATATTGGCGAACAGATCCTTCCTGATATCAATGTCGCACCTCATGATGGAGCTGTGGACGGTTTCTTGGACGCCAGCAGATTCCATACCAAGGAAGGAAGGCTGGAACAGAGCCTCAGGAGCACGGAAACGTTCGTTACCGATGGTGATGACCTGACCGTCAGGAAGCTCGTAGGACTTATCCAGGGATGAGGAAGCAGCTGCGACGTTCATCTCACCTTCGAAATCAAGGGCGATGTAGCAAAGCTTCTCCTTGATGTCACGGACGATTTCACGTTCAGCGGTGGTTGTGAAGGAGTAGCCACGTTCAGTCATGATCTTCATCAGGTAGTTAGTAAGATCACGACCAGCCAAGTCAACACGAAGGATAGCATGAGGAAGAGCGAAACCTTCATAAACGGGGACCATGTGAGTCACACCATCACCAGAGTCGCAAACCTGACCAGTAGTACGACCAGAGGCGTACAGGGAAAGCACAGCCTGGATGGTCACGTACATGGCAGGAAGGGTGAAGGACTCAAACATGATCTGAGTCATCTTCTCGCGGTTGGCCTTGGGGTTGAGGGGAGCCTCAGTGAGAAGTGTGGGTGACTCCTCAGGGGCAACTCGGAGCTCATTGTAGAACGTGTGGTACCAAATCTTCTCCATGTCGTCCCAGTTAGTGATGATACCGTGCTCAATGGGGTATTTGAGGGTGAGGATACCACGCTTGCTCTGAGCCTCATCGCCGACGTAGGCGTCCTTCTGACCCATGCCGACCATCACACCCTGGTGACGAGCACGGCCGACGATGGAGGGGAACACGGCGCGAGGGGCGTCGTCTCCGGCGAAGCCGGCCTTGACCATGCCGGAACCATTGTCACACACGAGGGCACACGCGTCTTCCTCGTCACACATGGTTGTGATATAGGTGAGTTGTCAGAGGACGACCTGGTGAGAGAAATGAAATTGAGTTTAATGTTCATAGATATTTTTGTACTAATGAGATGATTGCCCCAACATTATCATACTTTATTAGAGTACATTTGCAGTATGTATGTAAAATTACATACTTTGTGCACGCAAGCGTTTAGAAGTGTTTATGCATGCCTGCGCCAATGTACAGACATTCTACAAACATAGGTGTTATTATATATCTATACATACATCTCTATGTGTATGGGTCTACTATGTGTATATATATATCTATCATGTATATGTATGTATATCCATTTATATATGTATATAAATACATAAATGTATACGTATACATGTGCACACACACATGTAAATAGTACAACGAAGGGAAGGAAATGAGAACAAGTGTGCTTGTTTTCCTTTACACATATATGTATATATATATATATATGCATATACTATATGCACGCTTATATATATGTATATAGATGTGAGTGTAGAAAGAGATGTACACACAGACATATATGTGAGTATACATATATAAACTATATACATATTCATATGTATATGCATATGTATATGTTTGTATATATGTATGTGTGAATATATATATATATGTGTGTGTGTGTCTATGTGTGTGTACATATGCAAACATATTTATACTGTGTATATATATATATATATATATATATATATATATATATACGCACACACACATGCACACACACATTTATATATGGATATATCAATATAGATACACCCATCCATATATGTATGTATGTATATTTGTATATATGAATACATACATAGTAATATAATATATGCATACATATATATTTCCGTATATATACATATATGTGGTATATATACATATATATACATATATATGTATGTGTCTATATACATACATGTGTATGTTTGTATTTATACTTACGTTTATATATGTATATGTATATATATATTCATATATATATAAAGTATACATATATATGATACATATGATGCATAGATATATGTGTGTATGTATCTATATATATATATATATATATATATATATTTGTGTGTGTGTTGTATGTAGGGTAGTATGTATGCAATATGTGCTTTTGTATCCATGTACATTTGAGCTGTGTGTGTGCTTATTCGAACTTGTATTAATAGTTCAAGATTCAATACATTGCATTTTCAGATTGATTCTTGCTGTGTGAATTCTTCAAATAGGCAGTATAAGTATGCTCAGCCTAAGTTCTTTTAGCATCTCCTATTGGTTTTCAGCAGTCTAACTGCCTCTCTGTAAAAAATGTTTTTAACAAATGCTTTTATCTATTATTATTATAATTTAAGCTACATCACGTATGCTAGTTATTATACAATGTATAAAGATATTCTCATGCACAGTTAACCATAAGCACTATTCATTACCTCAGAGTCATCACATCTCCATTACGTTTTGTTTCTTTTAAACCCTTTTCACACTGACATAAACCTCACGTACTTCTAGAGCCATATATGAAAGCGAGTGATTTACAATCTATACTCAAATTCCGCGCTATAGTAATCGAGGCTCAGCAACCTTCTTAATCCTACACACGGATTTTACTTTTCACCTTAGCACACACTTGCACCTTTTCGCCGCACCTGAACCACGCTTTGTGTCACGTTGCACTTACCCGGGTTTGAGCCTTGACACGACTACCTGGTTGGAGGCAGGTGCACCCTTTTATACAGACTTACCGCGAACTAGCCCTACGCTAGAAACCAGGAATGCGACGTCGAGCCAAGAGGGATGGCCATTATCCTTCGCAACGTCAGGGGAAAATGCGTAGTATTATGGAGGTTTGATGATCAATGCATAGGAGTTGAATGGTAATCATAGTAATCATTCATATACAGAGGGAGTAAGTTCACATATTCGCAAATTAATCATGGAGCGTGACAGGAGCTATATTAGGACGAGGTTAGAGACGAAGGCCGCGCCTACTAGCCGTTGGTGCAGTAATGCTCTTTATGAGACTTCCGGTCAGCGTTTTCTTAATTATGACCTAAGATTGATGCGATTGTGAGATGGAGATTCAGCAGAAAAGGAGCCATCTGAATTATATCATCATTTTTATCACTATTCAGATTATCATATATACATACTTACATATATATATGTGTGTGTGTGTGTGTGTGTGTGTGTGTGTGTGCGTGTATGAATGTGTCTGTGGGTTGTGCAATAGAAATGTTATTCTAGCTTTATAATCTTTCGCATATATGACTTTTGAGCCCGTGGTTGGATCACTCTGCATTATGGATAGATAGACCGATTCACTGATATTCATTCACATTCTTGGTTATATCCAAGTGCATGCATACACACGCACACACGCACCTACACATGCGCGCACACACATATATGCACACGCATATATACATACATATATATATATATATATATATATATATATATATGTATATGTATATGTGTGTGTGTGTGTGTCTGTGTGTATGTGTGTGTATATATGTATGTGTATATAAGTATATATGTATATATATGTATGTATTATGTATATGAATATATGTACATATGCTGTTATATATATATATATATATATATATATATATATATATATATATGATATTCCTTTCTTTATACGCATACAGACATATAAACAGACCCTTACATACGAGCACCCACATTTACACAAAAAAACATTAATCCCCTTATTAACAAATATCCGCATCCGTGAATCCCCTAAAAAACAAACCCGAAACCCATTAATCCCTTTTAAAAAATAAATGGCTGCACATTCGTTTCTCTCCAGCGCAACTCTAACCGGCGAACGAGACAAGAGGCCACGACTTGCCTCTAATTACGCGTTTCTGCCACATTCTCCTTCTTAAACCATTTCCCAAGACAAGATACAAGGCGCTCCTGGGGGAAAAAAGTTTGTTTAACAGTCTTCTTGTTTATTGCGGGTACGAATTCAACGCGTCCAATGTGCGTGTTTGAGTAGGACAGGGTATTTGTGTGTGTTTCTGTTTTATTTGTGTGTGTTATTATTTATTCTATATGGGTAAGTATGAGTGTATTGATGTTTGTGAGTGGGCTCATTTGTATGTCTGTCCATGTATATATGAAACATATATAAACATGTATGTTCTTTTATATCATGTACATGTATTTTTTTTTTTTTTTTTTTTCAGAAACGGACATGTAGTGCTAGTATATTGTCAGACTATTTTTGAATTCCTGAAGTATGATGATCCTTGATTCTGCAAGTAATATTTAGATATTGAATCTTTGCTCGACCTATACAAGTGCACTTATATATATATATATATATATATATATATATATATATATATATCCATGTGTATGTATATATATGTGTATGTATGAGTGCATACATGAGAACGTGTACAAATAGATAAGTATAGTTAAAGAGATATGTGTGCAAGCAACTAGATAAATAGATAACGCTAGTTCAATTGATAACTAGTTCTACTATAAGTATACTTGTGTGTTTCATGGAACATATAGTTTTTATTCTTGCGATATATAGGGCTAATGATATATGAAAAAAATGTATGTCTCACTTGGTTTAATATCAAAATTTATACAAAGAACGACT
>NC_061846.1:17344873-17347373 GCF_019202785.1 Penaeus chinensis | reverse complement strand
TATATATATATATGTATATATATATGTATATGCATATATATGTACGCACATATATATACATAATGCATACTGCATGTGTGCGTGTTTGTCGTGTGCGTGTAATTGTGCTTTCCTACAGAAAGATACGTAATACAAAAATTTATACTCTTACCAAAACACATTATCTCAAGCTTCTTCCCCACAAAATCCTATGAAACATTGACTTCTGGATTTCTGTAAGCAAGATAACGACGAAAACTTTGACCATGCTGAATATTTCTGACTAATTCTCAAAAGAACTTGTGCTTCCGCTTGCCATCGTCATGTACAAATATATGTACGTATGTATGCATATGTATATATTGTATTGTATATGTATATATAAATATACATATTTGTTACACACTTAGCATAATGATAATGATCTGGGATTTTTAAATGATACATTAACTCAAAATGTTGTGTTTATTTATGACAGCTACATATAGAATATCTAGAAGCACTTGCGATGGACAATGCCGGGGCCAGACTCATCGTATTCATCCTTGGTGATCCACATGGACTGGAAGGTGGACAGAGAGGCCAGGATGGAACCGCCGATCCAGACGGAGTACTTTCTCTCGGGAGGAGCAATGATCTTGATCTTCAGAGTGGAAGGAGCAAGAGCAGTGATTTCCTTCTGCATGCGGTCAGCAATACCAGGGTACATGGTGGTACCTCCAGACATGACGATGTTGGCGAACAGATCCTTCCTGATATCAATGTCGCACCTCATGATGGAGCTGTATACAGTTTCCTGAACACCAGCAGATTCCATACCAAGGAAGGAAGGCTGGAACAGAGCTTCAGGGCAACGGAAACGCTCGTTGCCAATAGTGATGACCTGACCGTCAGGAAGCTCGTAGGATTTGTCCAAGGAAGAAGAAGCAGCAGCGACGTTCATCTCACTCTCGAAATCAAGGGCGATGTAGCAAAGCTTCTCCTTGATGTCACGGACGATTTCACGTTCAGCGGTGGTGGTGAAGGAATAGCCACGTTCAGTCATGATCTTCATCAGGTAGTTGGTAAGATCACGACCAGCAAGATCGAGACGAAGGATAGCATGAGGAAGAGCGAAACCTTCATACACGGGGACCATGTGGGTCACACCGTCACCAGAGTCGCAAACCTGGCCAGTGGTACGACCAGAGGCGTACAGGGAAAGCACAGCCTGGATGGTCACATACATGGCTGGAACAGAGAATGACTCAAACATGATCTGAGTCATCTTCTCACGGTTGGCCTTGGGGTTGAGGGGAGCCTCAGTGAGAAGTGTAGGGGACTCCTCAGGGGCAACGCGGAGCTCATTGTAGAAGGTGTGGTACCAGATCTTCTCCATGTCGTCCCAGTTGGTGATGATACCGTGCTCAATAGGGTATTTGAGGGTGAGGATACCACGCTTGCTCTGGGCCTCATCACCGACGTAGGCGTCCTTCTGACCCATACCGACCATCACACCCTGATGACGGGCACGGCCGACGATGGAGGGGAACACGGCGCGAGGGGCGTCATCTCCGGCGAAGCCGGCCTTGACCATGCCGGAGCCATTGTCGCACACGAGCGCGCACTGATCTTCGTCGTCACACATGATTGATAGGTAGATACGTCAGATGAGTGCCTAGAACATGTGATACATAAGGTTAATAATTATATTTTACAAATTATAATAATAATAACAATTAGGCTAATAAAAAGCTTTAATGCAAGGAAACAAATATAGAGCATACTACGGCCCACTTTAGATGATATAAAAGTATATATTCGGAACACTTAAAAAGGCACTACCACGCAAATGCAGGCATATATGTATGTATGTATATATATCCATAAAAATATATATATGCGTGTGTGTGTGTGTGTTCATCCATATATATATATATGGGTGTGTGTGTGTTCACATCCATTTATATATATATATATATATATATATATATATATAAATATATATGTGTATGTGTGTCTGCATACACACGCATATATACATATATGTATATGTGCGTATGTATATGTATGCATGTATATATACATATATACATATGTGTATATATACATGTAAAGATAGATATACATACATATGTGTGTGTATGTGTGTATGCAATCACACACATATATTTATATGTGTGTGTGCGTGTATATATATACACTATATACATATGTGTGTATATATACATGTGTGTATATATATAATAAATATGTATGTATATGTATATATATATTTGTAAGTGTGTGTGTGTGTGTGTGTGTTTGTGTATATATATACATATATATATATATATATATATATATATATATATATATATATATATTTACATGTATATATATTTATATATATGTATATATGTATGTATATATGTGTGTGTGCGTATGAGCGTGCGTGTGTGTGTGTATGTGTGTGTGTGTGTGTGTGTGTGTGTGTGTGTGTGTGTGTGTGTGTGTGTGTGTGTGTGTTGCAAATAGAACAACGAAGGGAAATACAGTAAAA
>NC_061846.1:17324873-17329873 GCF_019202785.1 Penaeus chinensis | reverse complement strand
ACGCAGATGTACGCAAGCATGTGTGTGTAGTTGCGCATGTTTCTCTATATATTTGTGCGGTTGTTGGACTATATTTAATATATACATATATACATACATACAGATTATATATATAATAGTATGTGTATGTACATGTATGTATGGACATATATATATTTCTGTGTGTAAGTGTTTGCACATGTATGTGTGTATATAGATGTATATATATATATATATATATATATATATATATATATATATAGATGTATATATATATATGTGTGTGTGTGTGTGTGTGTGTGTGTGTATAGATTTGTATATAAATAGATGTAAATACATATATGTGTGTATATATGCTCATATATATACACACATCTATACGTATATGTGTGTATGCACATATATGTGAGTTTGTGCATATATGCGTGTGTGTGTGCTTGCATATATATATATATATATATATATATATATATATATATATATATATATGTGTGTGTGTGTGTGTGTGTGTGTGTGTGTGTGTGTTTTCGCTGTTCGTCCTTTTGAGCTATAAGCCACTTTGTTCTAGTTATACACAGTACCCCTGTTCACAACGAAGAACATTATCTCTTTTCACTCTAAATAACCCAAAATACACTGTTGATGCCTAGTTCTTAAGGGCTTTACACAGATGTCTTTACCTGCTGTCGATACAACCTTGACTGAGGATAAGGGGAAGCCGCCACCTTTATATACCCAGGTTAGCCCGTTCTGTCATTCAGGAATGCGAGCCAGTGTAACTGATGCTTTAGGACAAAGTATTTCAGCCACAGCTTGCTTCTTGAACCAAAAGAAGAACCATTCTCATTAACAGATTAGAATTCTCAATTACGAGCTGTATGGCTGTAATTCAATACATGTATGTATATTTCACATTTGATAATATATATATATATATATATATATATATATATATATATATGAAACAAACACAAACACAGTAACGTGTACACAAAGATGAAAGGAAAACAGCCACAGTAAGAAAATGAAATTAAATTGTACCGTTCCGAACTCTTCACGAGTTCCTTTTTTAAGACGAATGATAAACCAAAATGGATACCTATTTTGGTTTATCATTCGTCTGAAGAGGAACTCGTGAAGAGTTCGAAAGGTTACAATTTAATTTCATTTTCTTACTGTGGCTGTTTTCCTTTCATATATATATATATATATATATATATATATATATGAGTCAATAGAAATGAGGATGAATTGAGAACCAGTAGCAATGATTACCTAACCAACTACTCCTCTTGATAAGGATCATGGGTTAGCCACCCCAGCACTAAGACCCAGTCAACTACATGATGTCAACATGGCGCTAAGTTGTTTGTCAAACACCGCATCGGTGATGGCACAGATATGAGTGCATATATGTATACATAACATGTATATTTATTTAGTTTTCTTCATGTCTGGACAAACATACAACCCTTTCCAGTCACTTTTTTAGCTACCTCGTACTTCTCTGAACACGTCTGATTTTGCTAATTTTATTGATTCTCAGCTTTTTTGTATTGTTATCCTGTATTGTATTGTTACAGTGTTTGGACGAGCCTCCATTACCCCTACCTCATTCCGCTTCAATTGTGTATAGTTGAAAGAAAGATTCTGGGATGCTAGTTTTCCGTAGTTTTGTTTATGTAAGGCATTTATTTTACTCAATAACTGAAGAATTAAAAACACTATTAATTGACAAAAATGAAAATCAAAACATTGTTCCTTATCATTAATAGGAAACACTATTTTTATACTTTGATAGAATATCAATACAAGGCTCTGTAGAGGACATTGTACATCGCATATCAGCATTTCCGTCTTTCAGCTCGTCTTTGGTATTAATACTAACAACTGAGGCCAAGAAACCAGCCTCACAATGGTAAAGTGTGGCAAAAAGGATAAGCACTTTTAAGATCTCTGTCAGAAAATGAGATATTCCTTCGCCTCTCTGGCCCAAAAGGTAGTCAACTCTTCATCCTGTTAATGATAATCTGCCTCTACAGGTTTTATCTTTCTTACTGCAAAAAAAATCGAGCTTTGCTGCGGTGTCGCTGTCCTCGATCACCTCTTTATTAACAGTAAATCCTTATTCATTTACTCATTTATTCACTTCGTAATTCATTCACCTATTAATTTATTATCGATATAACTTATCAATTTACTCCAAGAAATATTACTTTCAAAGAGTGTATTTTTATCCCCACAGAACAACTACTTTATCCACCACGATAGCAAATACCTCCAGTTTGAGAATCACCGCTTTAAAAAGAAACCCAATGCCCTGCTCCCACGCTACACCTTGTCCAAGGGCGTCCCGTGGATAAGTAGAGGGAATAACTCGCATTACAGTTATAAGGGAGTATACATGTAAGCGCACATGCACATATAGCATATGCATATTAATCAGTTTATCTCTTCTACAGTGTTACTTCAAATTTAAAGGACTATTTGTTTACATAGACACAACACAATGGCAAGTGTATGAGCACACTGTTTCTGTAATTGTATATATGTGTTATATGTGTGTGTGTGTGTGTGTGTGTGTGTGTGTGTGTGTGTGTGTGCGTGCATGCGTATAAAGAGAGAGAATGTTAATACAGTATGTTTGGTAGGTGTGTGTGTGTGTGTGTGTGTGTGTGTGTGTGTGCGTATAAAGAGAGAGAGAATGTTAATACAGTATGTTTGGTAGGTGTGTGTGTGTGTGTGTGTGTGTGTGTGTGTGTGTGTGTGTGCATAAATAATATAATTTTCTTATGTATAGTTTTTCAAGTATAGATGTGTGTGCACACACACACACACACACACACACACACACATATAAGTGTTACTATTTCTCTTTCTGTATCTATAGTGTTTAGTCGTGTTGCGCCGAGGCAGAGCTCGTTAAATAGCCAAACGGTCGTTATTGGTGATCTGCTGGTTCGACCATTGAGCGCGAAATTGGGAGTGCATGCAAGACGACCATTGCAGGGAGAGGATCGCGACCTGGTGGAGAAGACATACGTATGGCCGGTAGCTCTGCCTCGGCGAGTTTTCTCTTCGTTTTGATTTATGTGGAAATTCTAATGAATACGCGAGGCAAACATCTTTTTCCCCTTCGCCTTGGAACCACCATATACAATCAAGTATCGATTCCATGATAACACAGGGGTAGCTCCATAATCTCATAATCCTATAGGTCTCCCTACTGATCCCTTACCATCGGACATAGCCTATGTGCCTAGGAAAATAAATACATACATGCATATATGTATGTGTGTGTATGATATATATATGCATATATGTGTGTATAATATATATGCATATATGTGTGTATAATATATATGCATATATGTGTGTATAATATATATGCATATATGTGTGTATAATATATATGCATATATGTGTGTATAATATATATATGCATATATGTGTGTATAATATATTTGCATATATGTGTGTATACTATATATGCATATATGTGTGTATAATATATATGCATATGTGTGTATAAGTACAATATATATGTATATGTGTGTGTATGTGTGCGTATGTATGAATGTATTGTATACATATTTATAAATATATATACTTATATACAAATATATACACATATATGCGTGTGTGTTTGTTTTAGTATGCATGTGTATATAATATATATATATATATATATATATATTAGATATATATATATAAGTTTAAGGATAATTTTATTCTTCTGTTTGTCTAACAAATACATATTTTTTGAACGGATGTATGTCATTGAAAAAAAGGAGAAATGTTTAAAATTATTTATTTTTAGTTAACCAACATGTTTGCTGTGATGATAGCTTAGAAGCACTTGCGGTGGACAATGCCGGGACCAGATTCTTCGTACTCATCCTTGGTGATCCACATGGACTGGAAGGTGGACAGTGAAGCAAGAATGGAACCACCGATCCAAACGGAGTATTTTCGCTCGGGAGGAGCAATAATCTTGATCTTGATGGTAGAAGGAGCAAGAGCAGTGATTTCCTTCTGCATGCGGTCAGCAATACCAGGGTACATGGTGGTACCTCCAGACATGACGGTGTTGGCGAACAAATCTTTCCTGATATCAATGTCGCACCTCATGATGGAGTTGTGGACAGTTTCATGAACACCAGCAGATTCCATACCAAGGAAGGAAGGCTGGAACAGAGCTTCAGGAGCACGGAAACGCTCATTACCAATGGTGATGACCTGACCGTCGGGAAGCTCGTAGGACTTGTCCAAGGAAGAGGATGCAGCAGCGACGTTCATCTCACTCTCGTAGTCAAGGGCGATGTAGCAAAGCTTCTCCTTGATGTCACGAACGATTTCACGTTCGGCGGTGGTGGTGAAAGAGTAGCCACGTTCAGTCATGATCTTCATCAGATAATTAGTAAGATCACGACCAGCCAAGTCAACACGAAGAATAGCATGAGGAAGAGCGAAACCTTCATACACGGGGACCATGTGGGTCACACCATCACCGGAATCACAGACGAGACCAGTAGTACGACCAGAAGCGTACAGGGAAAGTACGGCCTGGATGCATACATACATGGCAGGCATAGAGAAGGTCTCAAACATGATCTGAGTCATCTTCTCACGATTTGCCTTGGGGTTGAGGGGAGCCTCAGTGAGAAGTGTAGGGGACTCCTCAGGGGCAACACGGAGTTCGTTGTAGAAAGTGTGATGCCAGATCTTCTCCATGTCGTCCCAGTTGGTGATGATACCATGCTCGATGGGATACTTGAGGGTGAGGATACCACGCTTGCTTTGGGCCTCATCACCGACGTAGGCGTCCTTCTGACCCATACCGACCATCACACCCTGGTGACGAGCACGGCCGACGATGGAGGGGAACACCGCACGAGGGGCGTCATCTCCGGCGAAGCCGGCCTTAACCATGCCGGAGCCATTGTCGCACACAAGCGCACACTCGTCCTCGTCACACATGTTGGATATCTAAAAGAAGGTCGGAGTCTGCAAAGAAGAAC
>NC_061846.1:17317373-17319873 GCF_019202785.1 Penaeus chinensis | reverse complement strand
GAAGGAGCAAGGGCAGTGATTTCCTTCTGCATGCGGTCAGCAATACCAGGGTACATGGTGGTACCTCCAGACATGACGGTGTTGGCGAACAGATCTTTCCTGATATCAATGTCGCACCTCATGATAGAGTTATGGACAGTTTCATGAACACCAGCAGATTCCATACCAAGGAAGGAAGGTTGGAACAGAGCTTCGGGGGCACGGAAACGCTCGTTGCCGATGGTGATGACTTGACCGTCAGGAAGCTCGTAGGACTTGTCCAAAGAGGAGGAAGCAGCAGCGACGTTCATTTCGCCTTCGAAGTCAAGAGCAATGTAGCAAAGCTTCTCCTTGATATCACGAACGATTTCACGTTCAGCGGTGGTGGTGAAGGAGTAGCCACGTTCAGTCATGATCTTCATCAGGTAGTTGGTAAGGTCACGACCAGCAAGATCGAGACGAAGGATAGCATGAGGAAGAGCGAATCCTTCGTAGACGGGAACCATGTGTGAAACGCCATCACCGGAATCACAGACGAGACCAGTGGTACGACCAGAAGCGTACAGGGAAAGCACGGCCTGGATGGCCACGTACATGGCGGGCATGGAGAAGGTCTCGAACATGATCTGAGTCATCTTCTCACGGTTGGCCTTGGGGTTGAGGGGAGCCTCAGTGAGGAGTGTAGGGGACTCCTCAGGAGCAACACGGAGTTCGTTGTAGAAAGTGTGATGCCAGATCTTCTCCATGTCGTCCCAGTTGGTGATGATACCATGCTCAATGGGGTACTTGAGGGTGAGGATACCACGCTTGCTCTGGGCCTCATCACCGACGTAGGCGTCCTTCTGACCCATACCGACCATCACACCCTGGTGACGGGCACGACCGACGATAGGAGGGGAAGACGGCACGAGGGGCGTCGTCTCCGGCGAAGCCGGCCTTGACCATGCCGGAGCCATTGTCGCACACAAGCGCACACTCTTCCTCGTCACACATGTTGGATATTTGACAGAAGGCCGGAGTCTGCAAAGAAGAATGACAAACAGTTAGAGAGACTACAATAACAAATGACTACTTTGTTCTATTTGCCACTGGTATTGAACCCCTTCATTGTTCGATATTTGCTTGTGAGCCGTAATATGAAATGAAAATGCAGAGTCTCGTATACAATCAGTCATATCCGATGACAGGTGACAGATGACAGCTCGCGGATGACTTACTTCACACCTTACCCATTAAGTAATTTACATAACCCCTGCGGACAATACACAAGCAGAGCGCATGACCAATATCAGGAGTTAGACCAGTATGCGTGCGGCCTGCTTTCCTTGAAGACCAGTGACCCAAAATAACACAGAATAACTTTCACGAAAACCAGAGAAGCCACCCTTACCCGCTCTCTACTCCAAGCTGACTGCCGATGCAAGGGTATACCTTGTTCTTATATACAAAAGCGCGACCCTACACTGTGGAATGTGACGGTGGCCCAAAATATGCTTCCAAAGGGGAACGCAGAATATGGCCGCTTGGACATACCTAGCTTTGAACTTTAAGCAGGTCTTAAAGATACAGTTCGCAGTCGTAACAGAAATATAATAGCTATCGTAATTTTTCATTTGTCTGAGAACACTTGGCAGTGACAGCGATGCATAAAAGAAACAATTGTATATATATACATGTATATTTGTGTGTGTATGAATATGCATATGTGCATGTATGCGTGTGTGTATGTGTGTGTGTGCATGCATGTATATATGAGTACGTATGTGTATGTGGAGAGACAGACAGAAAAACATTTTCTATTACGTACTGCTGAATATGTACATATTACATTGTATTACACCATGAAAATAGATTTCAAAATCAAAGGTGTTATTCAGTATACGTAAATTTACTGTGTAAGTTTGTGTCAAAATATTAATAAAACATCACACTTCATACAAAGTACCAAACTCATGACGATACGTATTCTGAGATACATCCCAAAATGTGCGAGGGAGATTTATAATGTATATGTATCAATATGTCAGTGTATTTTTACAGAGATTTTCTCATTTAAATTTGTTATCTCGTTTTTAATCCCCTGTTTTAGATTGTGTGTAGTTTTCCTTCATGATAATGAATCTAAAATTACGTTCATGAGTGATTTAATCACGGTCTCTTGTGAGTATCGCCGCTCATAATGTTTTCATGATAAAGATTTGATTGTTAATAAACATTATAATTTTTTGTTTTTGTATTTACTATCTCAGCGATGCTTATGAAATAATTACAGTAAGCAAATATAAAATCAATTTCCAAGATCAATCATTCGTCATATATGTATCTATATATACTGCAAATACATATATATATATATATATATATATATATATATATATACACATATATATACTGTGTGTATATATATACTGTGTATATATATGTGTGTGTGTGTGTGTGTACATGTGTGTGTATATATATGTGTATATATGTGTGTGTGTGTGTGTGTGTGTGTGTGTGTGTGTGTGCGTGTGAGTGTGTA
>NC_061846.1:17312373-17314873 GCF_019202785.1 Penaeus chinensis | reverse complement strand
AGACATGACAGTGTTGGCGAAAAGATCCTTCCTGATGTCAATATCGCACCTCATGATAGAGCTGTATACTGTTTCATGAACACCAGCTGATTCCATACCAAGGAAGGAAGGTTGGAACAGAGCTTCGGGGGCACGGAAACGCTCGTTACCGATGGTGATGACCTGGCCGTCGGGAAGCTCGTAGGACTTGTCCAAGGAGGAGGAAGCAGCAGCGACGTTCATTTCGCCTTCGAAGTCAAGAGCAATGTAGCAAAGCTTCTCCTTGATATCACGAACGATTTCACGTTCAGCGGTGGTGGTGAAGGAGTAGCCACGTTCAGTCATGATCTTCATCAGGTAGTTGGTAAGGTCACGACCAGCAAGATCGAGACGAAGGATAGCATGAGGAAGAGCGAATCCTTCGTAGACGGGGACCATGTGGGACACACCATCACCGGAATCACAGACGAGACCAGTGGTACGACCAGAGGCATACAGGGAAAGCACGGCCTGGATGGCCACGTACATGGCGGGCATAGAGAAGGTCTCAAACATGATCTGAGTCATCTTCTCACGGTTCGCCTTGGGGTTGAGGGGAGCCTCAGTGAGAAGTGTAGGGGACTCCTCAGGGGCAACACGGAGTTCGTTGTAGAAAGTGTGATGCCAGATCTTCTCCATGTCGTCCCAGTTGGTGATGATACCGTGCTCAATGGGATACTTGAGAGTGAGGATACCACGCTTGCTCTGGGCCTCATCACCGACGTAGGCGTCCTTCTGACCCATACCGACCATCACACCCTGGTGACGGGCGCGGCCGACGATAGAGGGGAAGACGGCGCGAGGGGCGTCGTCTCCGGCGAAGCCGGCCTTGACCATGCCGGAGCCATTGTCGCACACAAGCGCACACTCGTCTTCGTCACACATTATGTTAGTTTATAAACAATCCTGAGATCTGAAAACAAAATAAAGATTAAAGATTAAATAATAGTATTTTTCTCAATTTTTGTCAACTGATTCAATGGATAATACGACATTTGCTTCACGAAACCGCTGTTAAGGGAAAAAGAACTGCTTTAATAGCTTACATGATTCAGATTTTTTCAATAAAAAATTGTGGTTAAACTCTACAATTACTCTACTTTCTGTCATTATCAGCCATGATATCCTGATATGGATATTCGTATTATAGTCACTTTTCAAACACTAATTCACTAAAACACTGTATTCCCGGAAAAGAAAACATCTTTAGTAAAAGCTCGGTAACATCTGTTCACTAGCAGAGGCGCAGCTGCCTGTACTTACCTCGTCCTGTCTCAATGAACTGACTAACTGCGCCTTACCACTTCCCCTTCTTTTATAGCGTTTCCCCTCGCCTTCTTCACGCAGGTAACACCCTCACACAAATCTTTATTTACATTACTTCAAAAGACTTCCGAAAAGGGACACATCTCCATCAACGATAACAATATACACTCTTATTGATGCTATCTTGAAATTTAGTTCCATTATAGAATTTTTAGTTTTTGAAAATTGTTCTAGTATTACCATATAAGGCGTGGTCACAGTGTTCTTCTCATAGTGGATAAGGTGGAATGCTCAGACCTCAAAGAATGTGGGCGTTTCCGAGGTATTGTTAACCTGCGTAGGGGAGGTTTTTGTAAAGAAAATTTCTGTTGTCGCGAATGGTTTGTTTCAAGAGAGCCTTTATTTATATATTCTATGCCTGATGTAATTGTCTTCAAAATAGTTTAATGTGTTATATGTTCCGCCGAGTGGAAAGAAAGTCCAATTTAATGGATACGATATGCGTTTTACTTATGTCATTTCGATGATTTCAAGGGATGTAATTCTTGTAATATCAGATGTATATTGTAAATACAAACTAATTATAGAGTTCTATTATGCACATACATGCATACATGTATACAAACACGTATACCACATGTACATATATGCGTGAGTTAATGCAAACACATTTTATCTCTGTCTGTCTTTGTCTTTCTCTCTATATATATAATGTGTGTGTGTGTGTGTGTGTGTGTGTGCTTGCTTAAATTAATACAATTAAATCAATGCTTATATACATAGGCAAATTGAGATATATATAAATAGATATAAGTTAATATATGTATATATTATATACATACACGCACACACATATATAAATAGATCTATTATAGATGCATAGATATATGTGTATATTACACACTTTTTTTTTTTTGTATATATATGTATGTATGTGTATATATAAATGTGTGTGTGTGTGTCTGTGTCTACGTGAATATATATAGTATTGGTAGTAGTATCTTAGTTATCATATATATTTATATATATATATATATATATATATATATGCATATATGTATGTTTGTGTGTGTGTGTGTGTGTGTGTGTGTGTTGTGTTTATGCAATATCATAATTGTTAGTATTATTGATTAATGTCATCGTTAGTACTTTTAACACTTCTAATGTTCTCATATTTGATAGAAATACGGACTTTTTGCACTTTCGTTAAAAATGA
>NC_061846.1:17272373-17284873 GCF_019202785.1 Penaeus chinensis | reverse complement strand
GAGAAACCCGACACTTTCACGATTCGTTGGCTGTTTCGCCGTTTCAGACAATACGACCCGGTAATCGACTCGTTACAGTGTAGTAGGCTATGTCTAGTTTGTAAGGAAGATTGCTGGAACTTATTACTATACTATGAGGATAATAGTACTGAAAGAGAGCATCTGTGAAAACAAAGAGGGTGGATATTTACAATGAACATTTTTTGATGGGAATTTGTTTTTTTTCCGATGACTGAAGTTTCATTCTTTACTTAAGAATATTTGTAAATAATGAAAAGCCCCAAGTGGCTTTTATGACAGCTTAGATATGTATGTGTATATAGACAGATAGATATAGATAAATTTATTAATGGATATATGTGTGTGTGTGTGTGTGTGTGTGTGTGTGTGTGTGTGTGTGTGTGTGTGCATTAATTCTGTCATGCTAAGGTCTAGTATAAAAAAAATCAGAATCTGTACAATGCAATGGATAAAAGACGCCGAAAGTGTGAAGTTTCGATGAATTGACCATAGATACAAATTGTAAAAGTTACGTTTTCTTATTTTAAACATTTATCGGTTGCCGTAATTTTACGCCACACTCTGCCCGCCCACTGGCGATAAGCTCAGTTCAGATCACAAGTACGTGTTTTTTACTCAACGTTCTGTCCGTCAGGCATGTACTTTATTTTCTTGCTAAGATGCTAATGCCCCATTAGTGTCATTCGCGATGTCAGCTTAGACAACTATGAACTGTAACTAACAAGGCAGAGTAGATCGTTAAAGGTACAGATTGTTTATACATAAATAAAGGCCATCACTCATTTTACTATTTGTGTCCCACCATCTTTGGGGCTCGGTGATCGTACTAGTGAAACTAGAGATTTTTTTTCATTACAAATGCCAAAAAGAAATAACCAAAATTAGATAAGAGATGAGATTCGGTAACCGTAAGTAGCAAATGGATTTTAATGAAGAAGTTTCCGTATGCAAAAAAAAAAAATATTCAGCTAGCAGATCGTCGGAATCAGTATTTGATCGCTGGCCAATGGATGTGAGTAAAATTCTATATATGTATTTATGAATGAGTGTGTGTGTATGTATGTGTGTATGTGTGTGTATGTGTGTGTGTGTGTGTGTGTGTGTGTGTGTGTGTGTGTGTGTGTGTGTGTGTGTGTTTGCGTGCGCGCGGGGAGGGGGGGGGGGTCTTTCCTTTGCTTACTTGATAGCCAAATATGAGATGCCACGACTGATCAGTCCAATGATCATTCCGTTTCATGAATATTCATGAATATGTACGAATGTGTGTGTGTGTGTGTGTGTGTGTGTGTGTGTGTGTGTGTGTGTGTGTGCGTGCGTGTGTGTGTGTGTGTTTATATATGCATACATATGTGCACACACACGCCTGTATACTCGTACATATTCCTCAAACGGATGAGCATTATGCTGATCAGTCGTGGCATCCCCCACAGTCATATTTGGTCAGGAGCTATGAAGTAAGCAAAGTAAAGACCCCCAAGTATTAATTTGTTTTTCTCTCTCTCTTTTCTTTTGCTTGCAGTTCCATCTAACTAGTAATGCTATCTCTGCCGTTTGTTCTAAACTTCCGCCAGACATATTCTGCATCTTACGTGAAACGCCTTCTGTATACATATGTATACAGTATATTATACACATGCATGTATGCATGTATATATACAAATTTAATATTTATGTACATTTATGTGTGTCAAGTTCACTTTTTAAAAATCCCTGCCACCAAATTTCGGTTAATAATTTTAAATCGTCTGTCACCAATGTGTTCAATTTATACTAAATAAAAATATATTTACTGCTGTCAGTTTGTCGGTATCATTTATATTACAAATGATGACAATGTTACTTGAGTACTGCCGGCTTTAAGGAAACCCCGAGAATTTTTTTTTTTTTTTTTTTTTTTTTTTTTTTTGACTCGCCTAATTTTAATGTGAGGAGCATGACGGTCTTGAGTGCTCGTGTTCTATAATCATATAAGAAATAAGCAAGTGTCAAATGGCAATGTAACTCTTAGCAATCAACATTATAAGAAAAACAAGGAACATGCTCGTCTACAAGATTAATTAAACTATTGACTTTATACCCCCCTTCGCCTGCTAATTATAAATCGCCAATAATCATAAAACCAGATACAATAAAAACAAAGGTGAGACGGGATTGAGACACTCACCCTTACTCCATACATACATACATACATACATAAATACATATGTATGTATATGTATGTATATGTGTATATATATATATACATGTGTGTGTGTGTGTGTGTGTGTAAAGAGAGAGAGAGAGAGAGTCTTTCTGACTCTGACAAGTTTGAGACAAGTGATTAAGGAGAGAGTGAAAGATACACCTACGTAACTTATGAGTGCACTTGGACGGTGTATGAGTGCCTAACATGAATCTATTCTTATTCCCATAACATATATATCCAACGTCTGCAAAATTACACACGGTTAGCTATAATAACAAAGCTGATAAAATGCCTTAGTGTCAGTTTACAAAGTTCATTGGTATTCGTATTGAAACATACATTGCACTAAATGAAAATCGATAAAATTGCACCCACACACTTCTATTTCTAATTCTTCAAGTACAACATTATCTGCTTTTGCTTCATCTCTCCAATTGTTTTCCCACGTTTTCATCAGTCACGTTCTAAGTTTCCGCTGTTTCAAAATGACAGCATATATTGTCAATATTGTCAAACAGCAAAGTCATACAGTACATCAAGCCTCGTTCCATAAAGTCAAATTTATTTCCTGGTACATCGTTGGGTAAATACTAGAAGAGAATGAGTGATATTTCTATCACATGTAAGATTGATTGCTATATCCATTTAGATGTCATAAAAAAATGGTTATTTGTGCAGAAAGTGTGCCGATTCTTTTACCGCTGTTATGTCTGGATGCACCTTTATCTGCAAGATAATAGCATAAAATTTGTCACGTATGACCTTTCGATTACAATTCTCATTTTTTCACCTAACTCCCTTTCCATAAGATCAACCATATTTCCCATTAGGACTTCTATCCAACAGGTTATTCATAGTTTACAATCCCCACAAATCTCCGTGAGAGGCAACATAGATTATGATTTGTTTGGTATTTAGGTCTATATTAAAGTGCATAATTTAGGGTAGATAGACACAAGAGTAAATGAGGAACTAAATCACTTTTATTCATATTCATATTAGTATTTTCACGAAGATTAAGTAAAAGATGAAAGTGGCACAAAATGTGACTTTTGTTCTCTTCTGTCCTCAACGATTTTGGAAGAAAAAGAAAATCAAATCTGGACCATGTGTGCGTGGTCATGTGTTTAAATGGTAGAACCAGTTACTGTCGTGACTGCTTATACTACGTCATGCACATTTCGTGCAACGTAAAATAGCAAATAAAAGGTATTAATCAGAGAGGCATCTCTCTCTCTCTCTCTCTCTCTCCTCTCTCTCTCTCTCTTCTCTCTCCCTCTCTCTCATCTCTCTCTCTCTCTCTCTCCTCTCTCTCTCTCTCTCTCTTTATATTCAGAGAGTAATAAACAGGTTGACATTCAAAATTCCACCAACCTCGGACCTGTGAGTGCCGGAATTTCGGAAACGCCGGATTTGTTATGGTTATGGTTCCTTTGCAATCGATAACGTACGATCTTTACATTTTAACCCACCTCTTTTCTTTTCTATCAGAGGCTATACAGTAGCAAATCTATAAAATTAAAAGGGATGAGCAGGAATGCCTGTTAGCAGGAACAAGCAAGACCCAACAGCTGATTATTGAGGACAGCGATAACAAAACATGAACGGCGAATCCAGAAAACAGTGGCGCGCCAATGCCGGATATCTGAAGGAACCGGATTATCGATGGCCGGATTTTTTAATGGCAGCCTGTACACGTATAGTTATATATACATATCTATACATTTATTTATCTATCTATTTATCTATTTATATGTATATTTACATATGTGTGTGAGTATATATATATATTTACACATATATGCGTATGTATATTTATACATACATACATACATATATGTATATGTGTGTGTATATATATATATATGTGTGTGAGAGTGTGTGCACACTCTCACACACATATAGATGTATGTGTATATATGATTATATATATATATATATATATATATATATATAACATACAATTATAAATATAATTATATAATTATGTATACATTTATGTATATATGTAAATATGTATAATTATAATTATACATAATTTTATTTATATTATATATATATATTATATAAATATATATATACATATATATATATATATATATATATATATTACAAGCAGCGATATCTGTGTAGACCAAACAGTACAGGCAGTGTAACAAACGAACAAATTTACAATTTGGCAGCCTAGCTGTTGTTCTGAACACGACATCGTGCTTCACTGTGACCGACTCAAAAAATATTACGCTCCTAAGAACATCGTGAAAGCACTTAGTATTGTTATTGAACTCTCTTATGCTAGACGACCCAGATTTACAACTTAGAACTCGTTACACAAAAAGAATTATGAGTGCTAAGAGATCAGTTAGAAAATGAAAATATTATTTTCACAACAAATGAGGCGCCCAAAAATGACAGGAATCTCGACGCTTTTCACAAGGTTCCACCAAAACACAGTACTAGCCAACCCTGCGTCCGATGACTTACTCAGCGTTCTTCAAAATAAAGCACTTGATGATGGAAATATTTATGAAACAGGTAACCCTCAACATCCTCTACAGGAATGAGAAAGGTATGCCGTAGCATTCGCCAGCACGGAAGATCTGACAACAATATTATTGTGTCCGGTACACTTCGTCTCTCTCTTTCTCCCTACCAGATTCCTTTCCATAATGCAACCTCCACAAACACATCCTGCTAGCAACCTTTTCCCTTCTGCTCTCCTATTTCCCTCCTTAACTCCCCATCCAAACTCGGACACACCCAACCCCAGTCTCCCACCTGTTCCCACGGTGCATCTCGTGAACCCCATCCCCACACCACCCTCCTCAGGAAATGCAACTACTAGCCAAGCACAACCTGAACCCGACTTCACTGCCATGCCGCCGCGGCAATGCAAGCACGCGATCCTGACGCAATGGACCAGCGCATTCCTCCTTAGCCTGCCTGATGACCAATAAAAATAGAAGTAACGCCTACACGCAATCACGCCAGAAATAGCAAGAAGAGGAATAAGCGAAAGAACAAAAGAGAAAGCGACGCGCAAGCAGGTATATCCCCTCGCCCTCGTCAACCGCACCAGTAATGAAGTAATGCCCGGTTTTCCAAAGGCAGGCAACGGCATCACAGTGCCTATTGCGATAGATAATAATTACAGTTAAACCATACTAAGGCAGGAAACGTCTAACCATAATAATAAGGAAGATGGGTTTATTCTCGTAGAGAAAAGAAAAGAACAGAGATCTAATACCAAACCCTACAGGGACACCTAAACCAGAATGTTGTAACGATATATAACAAATTACCACAGAGGAAGCAGATACTGAGAATCAACTGCTTGTTAACTTCCCTGAGGTGGACGATGTAAATGCATTCAAAGCAAAAATAAATCATTCACGTTATTCCAGCTTCACCGTTTCATTTAAAAGCAGGGCACTTGTAGCTGACGAGTTTTTGAAGTCAGGGTCTTGTAAACAGAAACAAATACAAAACCTCGCAGCCTGATCGAGATATTTGACCAAAATGACTCGTCACCAAAAGCGCCAGCTAACGCAAGACTGCTGAACATTTTCTAGCTTTTACCTTGCAAATGCATGCTGTCTCATAAATGACGTCATAATTAAACAAACTACTGTCGACATTGCAGTAATCACAGAAGCATGATTCAAAGACAATACACTAAACGTCGAAGCCATAGAGCGGTACAACTCATACAACAAAATTCGTGAGTGCAGAAAAGATGGCGGGGTTAGCATTCATATCAAAGACACAATCCCAAGCAACACCATAAAATCCATCAATCTCCTACTGACGACCCTGAAACATTATGACCTCGCGATATCAGCGTGCTGGTTTCGGGATATATTTCCCACTTAAGGTACCTAACGAGGAAATTCTCAGTGATCACATATTAGACATATTTTCTCCCTCCAAGCAAAGTACGATTATGAACCTACATCAGCATTAAATTTAAAGCAGGTTGTGACCTTCCCCATGCGGGGAGAAAAGCAAATATAATTTACATAAGTACAACATCCCTCCCACCGGTAGCCAATAGTGACCATCTGTCGCTGCTCTGGGTGGTCAAAGAAATACCTGGCACCTATGCACCTATTCGCGAGTTCGGGTCATGGATAACACTTCGCCGAGGTTCTCAACGCCCCTGATCCGAATGCTAATTTTCAACTGTTTTATATGTCAGTCCGAAATCAAGTTGGCAACTGCTTCCCCTTATGAAGAACATCCACCTGCCATCGAGATTATCCAAGGATCAAAGACCTTATCCTGGCAAGACAAAACCCTTACATAAAAGTAGAAAGGTATGGATGAGAATAAATATCTTCAAAACACAGGAGATTTGTTTAACCGGTTTCGAATGTCTTCGTCTTTACCTAAGTGGTTTCAACACCAGGATTAGCGAACATCGAGCTGACGTCCGTCACCGCAGGACTTCTAACGCTATAGTGGTGCATGTAGATGGAGCTGGACATCTACCGAACTGGAGGGAAACAGAAGTAATCCATGGAGGATTCAACAAACAGAAAAAAAAAAAAAATATGGAAGCAGCATACATCACGACGGCGAAAAATGTAAACACTGCATCGGGCGGCTTTAAATTATCCAAGGTGCGGCAGCAATTATGAATAGGAACGAATCGGAACGGTCGTCAGGTGATTCGTCAGCTCACGTCTAGTTTCTAGTTTCTCTGATATACGTATCTCTGACGAAGATATATTCGAAACCGGCGAAATACATATCTTATATTGTGAAGATATTCATTCACATCCATACCTTTTCTACATTCGTCAATAGGAATACGGTTCAAAACAGTAATGCAATAAGAAATGTAAGACAAGAAATAAGATGGGTTACTAAGAGTTATGATAAACAAATAATTGATAAAAGCAGTAAAGCATACCCCTATTTTAATATCCACCTCCGGATCCATGGATGCGGATGCTTTTTGGATATCCTTCATAATTAGACACTAAACGTGTCGGCTGGAGTGACAGACCGGGACAGAGAGATAAAGTTACCATAATTTTCTACACTGAAACAGAGAGACTATTTAAGTGCCAGGCATTCACACACATTATATAAGTATATATATATATATATATATATATAGAGAGAGAGAGAGAGAGAGAGAGAGAGAGAGAGAGAGAGAGAGAGAGAGAGAGAGAGAGAGAGAGGTGTGTATGTGAAGCAAAGTGTTTATAGGCAAATTAAGCGACCCGCAAGGTAGAAAAATGATTTCAGGGAACCCTTATTTTTTATAAATTTTATCATATATGTTTAGGTAATTAAACTTCAAGTTTATCTCAAATTACCGATGTTTGTATTCTAAGACAAGGGAACCTGCAAATGTAATTCAATTTACAATAATGTATAAGAGCCAACTTTTGGTGATAGTTTTGCTTGTTAATTCGCCTAATGAACGAATGCCTGCGTAAGCTTCAAGTGACACCTGTTTAAGTAAACAAGTCCCTTTCTGTTTCCAATTTGTGGTATCTCCTGAGATCTGGGACGGATCGCTGGCGGTGGGCCTGGGTGCGTGCTGGGGTTCTCTGATGTATGGTGGAGGTCTCTTAAAGCAATGGTTCCCAACCTTTTCTTTTCTGTGGTCCCGTTCTGTGTCTGTCATCCTGATAGATTTAGTAGTACTAGTTGTAAATATTGTAATGGTGCCAATAACTATAGGGCAAGAACACTCTGTGGAAAGATTCCAATTTATCGATATGTAAGAGATAAGTAGTTGCAGGTATTATAGGTGAGACAAGAATAAATTTAATTATAATTTCGTGAATACTTTAAGATCCAGTAAAATAAAAAAAAAAAATAGTTGTGAGAAACAAGCAAACTATATTTTTTTACTCGTTATTCACCAAATGATTAATGATCTCTGACTTTGAATTTTCAAATTAAAGAAAGAGGTGTGATCACATTGATGGTGATTCCACAACCTCCATGCTTCGGCAAAGGTCATCTTCATTTAAATGTCAAATTATTTTTTCTGTTATTATGCATTGGATGTGTTGCGCTTAACCGGTACCTTAATTCCCCTAAGAAAAAAATCCCATCTGCATAATTCTGAAGGTATTTTTGAATATAAAATAACTACGTAAGTGTGTTTCGTGTCGAAGCGATGAGCTTTACGATGATAACAGGCAAACGACACAGGTGTCACCTGTGCGTGGAAAGATTTTCATGGTTATCAAGTTCTAATTCTAATGAATGCATTCCGTCCGCACTACCATGGTAATATTCTGTATACCATATATTCGTTACCGTGAATGATATAAGACTATTTGTGCGACATGCGTATCTGCTGATATTTTTATAAATGGCACAATACCTGTCTGAGACATTAGTTCAGACTAGGCTGAGGAAATTTCCGATCGAGAAGCTTTCGTAAATGCAGCTCCTGAGATATCTACAGTGAGTGAATGCAAGAGTCCCATTATTTGCTAAACGTAATTCCTTCTTATGCTTAACAAAAACTGCAAATCAATTAGGCAAATCATTAAATTAAAGGAGCTAAGGAATCCTCGGAGATGAATTATAGACTGTGCACAACCCTGTATGCACGCTTCCTACTTAAGTCTCTCGATACTAAAGTGCTCTGAATTGTCATTTTAAAATAGTTTAGATTCGAAATGCAGCATGGGAATGGCAGCTCTAATTTTCAAAGACCAGCCTGTCCTAGAGATGATCTCTAGCGCGTTCTGACAATAATGAGGTAAAGTTATTATATCAAGATCACAGCCATTGCAACACGACATGTACTGTCTCGCTTCCATTTATATCAGTACCATTGACTGCACTGGTCAAGTATATTCTTGTCGGAAGGCATTATATAACCAAGCTTGGTATCATAACTTCCATTCTTGACAGGAAATCCGTAAAACAAATAACTCGAAGAATATTACCCTCATCCATGTATACACAACACTCGTCACTGGATTAACCCCGACATATTAATGACAGAGATGACAGACTGTCTGCCGCCAAAACAACCGGATCAGTGTAATAGGGCCTTCAGTCTTCAATTCATGCAACACCGAAGATAAAACATGGATACAATTGTCGTTATAAATTCGCCTTTGAGTGGGCGAGATCTTGGCACTGCGACAACCGGTGCCCTCCCCTGCAAAGATCAATTGGACCCGTTTTGCATGCGCATGCAAGAAATGCGTGGTCCTCAGAACAAGTACTTCTGTTCAATCTACTTATACACTGTAAGATGTCAATTTTAAGAACCTTATAGTATGTAGTGTATTCCCTTGTCTTGTAGCTATGCTTAGTATTCTAATTTATTTTCACATGATAGTATTATGACCTGTCCGGTAGGTTAGTTTTTGCTTTACTGGTTATAGTCAATATGTGACTAATGATACCACAGTAAATATTAAGTATGTGCGTGATTATCTGATGGACCACGAGTGAAGGACTAGCACACAATAAGCATTGGAATACTTTGTTGCCGTTTCCCTGTGTTAGTCTCAACACGTTCCCGCGATAGGTGTCATTTGTTCCCTTTAAAGTGTGTAGTATATTGAAAGTTACCGTGATTGCGGTTTTACAGCTACTATCAGTGAGAGAAACAGCGACAATAGCAGCTGCGCGTCGGGACCTACACCTGTTCCCGGGGCCGTTAACCTCGATATAGAAATCTCTCTAGTGGCCGATTTGATGGTAGCTCCGTTTTTGACCGCTGTTTCTTGCTACTTCCGAAGAGGAATGGCAGCATGAAAGCACAATCCCCATATGCGATTAGCACCACTGTATGGAGAGTACATCGGATCAAGCAATTCGCGTAAAGGAAATCGGCTCTACACCACTCATCCGACCACGTCCTGACTCCTCCGAAGTCACTCGGTCCCATTTTACGCCATACAGTTTTTTTTTTTTTTTCTGTTTATGTGGAAGAATCGTAAGTACGTGCCACCAAAATCTTCTGTGTTGGCCATTGCATATTTGTAAATAAGTCTATGTTATGGTAAATATTCGTGAATGAGCCATTGCCACATAGAACATCCCCAAAGAATCAGGTTGCATTATGGGAGTATTATTACCGTAGCTACTATTAATACTGTAAATAGTCTAAAAATAAATCAACAGCGAACCCGTCTTCGCCCTTGTTTCTGAATTAATTCCCTTTCCTATTACAACATCTGGCAGAATACTTCGCTAAATATAATTTAAACCGTGGGAGGCTACAGAGTAAACAAGTTTTCATAGTATTCTGAACCTTCCTCCCTACATTAACAGTAAAATAGGCGGGTTGTATTTCGCAGATCATGAGAATTTGTTACCCTAATTGAGTATAATTAAGTCATTGCATGAAGGAATCTTTGTATTTGTCTTTGTACTTCTCTCTTCCTGCTTCACCTGTAAATCTGCAGTAGAACGCTGTTTTATTAATCACTGTTGTACTTACAAACGGTCTGAGTTGAGCTCTGCTTCTCTCTATTTTTTTTTTTTCTTTTAAATCTAAAATCGTGTACAAAATATATTGCTCGTGTTTATAGGATGGTAGTGCTTAGTGTTAGCAAATCTTGTCTCCCATTCCTTATCACGGAATTTTTCTAGATTTTTGCTTATAAAAGAGGGAAGGAAAGAAAAAAGGCTCAACTTGTGTTCATGATTTACTGTAAACCTAATTAGTAAATTGCTTATTGGAGAAGAAAATGTGAATGTATGTGTAAATGTTTCAATTCTTTTGTCGGTACGATGTAGGATGTGCATGAGATGTATCCTTCCTGTTCCTTTCCTTCTCTTATTGTTTTCTCCGATCCTTTTGTTTTACTGATGGTTCAATCGTTAGTTATCCATGGCCGTTACTTTTCGGGAATTTAAATCGGTAAATTTTTATTTAGGTATTTTATTTCGAAAAGTTTATAATTTATTTTGGTGGTTAAGTTTGTTATAAAATATAATGACTTAGAAGCATTTACGGTGGACGATGCCAGGGCCGGACTCTTCATACTCATCCTTGGTGATCCACATCTGCTGGAAGGTGGACAGAGAGGCCAGGATGGAACCGCCGATCCACACGGAGTATTTGCGCTCGGGAGGAGCAATGATCTTGATCTTGATGGTGGAAGGAGCCAGAGAAGTGATTTCCTTCTGCATGCGGTCAGCAATACCAGGGTACATGGTGGTACCTCCAGACATGACGATGTTGGCGAACAGATCCTTCCTCAGATCAATATCGCACCTCATGATGGAGCTGTGGACGGTTTCATGAACACCAGCAGATTCCATGCCCAGGAAAGGAAGGCTGGAACATTGACTCAGGACAACGGAAACGTTCGTTGCCGATAGTAATGACCTGACCGTCAGGGAGTTCATAGGATTTTTCAAGAGAGGACGAGGCAGCAGCGACATTCATCTCACTCTCGAAGTCGAGAGCGATGTAGCAAAGCTTCTCCTTGATGTCACGAACGATTTCACGTTCAGCGGTGGTGGTGAAGGAGTAGCCACGCTCAGTCATGATCTTCATCAGGTATGCAGTCAAGTCACGACCAGCCAAGTCGAGACGAAGGATGGCGTGAGGAAGGCAATAACCTTCGTATACAGGAACCATGTGAGATACACCATCACCAGAGTCACAGACAAGACCTGTGGTACGACCAGAGGCATACAGGGACAAGACAGCCTGGATACACACATACATGGCGGGTGTGGTGAATGTCTCGAACATGATCTGAGTCATCTTTTCGCGGTTGGCCTTGGGGTTGAGAGGAGCCTCAGTGAGAAGTACTGGGGATTCTTCAGGGGCAATACGGAGTTCATTGTAGAAAGTGTGATGCCAGATCTTCTCCATGTCATCCCAGTTGGTCACGATACCGTGTTCGATGGGGTACTTAAGAGTCAAGACACCTCGCTTGCTCTGGGCCTCATCGCCGACGTAGGCGTCCTTCTGACCCATACCGACCATGACGGCCTGGTGACGGGCACGTCCGACGATGGAGGGAAACACGGATCGAGGAGCGTCGTCACCGGCGAAGCCAGCCTTGACCAGGCCGGAGCCGTTGTCCACGACCAGCGCGCACATATCTTCTTCGTCACACATGGTGGATGTTGGTCAAAGGCTGACTTCTACCTGTAAACATTCATGTGCGAATAAGACTGTTGAACATTAACAGATGAAAAAAGAAATAGTAACATTTACATACTAGCAGTTAACGTGCCTAATATAAACTTTTGCGCATACACAACACATCTTTCTCTTGCGCCCTCACTCTCTCCAACACGCTTACACATATGTACTCTATACCCACAAACACAAACG
>NC_061846.1:17257373-17262373 GCF_019202785.1 Penaeus chinensis | reverse complement strand
TGCGTTTCAAAACGCTTACATTTTTACTTGACAATAGATGTGGTAATCATCAGAATGTGTTTTAAATGTGTATACACTCGTAAATTAAGAATTATGGTTGGCGTGAAGCTATACTCCGTTGTGAAGGTAAAATGATAAAGTGTTAAAAAGCAGACGGCTTATGTTTTAATGTGTAGCCTGGTTAAATGTATTGCTTGCCTTTAAAACAACTTCCTCTGAAACTTAAATAACTTTCAAAATCATGACTGAACGCAGTTTAACCTCTGCCAAGTCTAAGTAGACCCTTGAGTAACATCGATGTCATAGTTGTCAGTTGTAGACCTCAGGAACAGAATGAGGTTATTTTCAATGTTACACTAAAATGTTACACTAAAAGGGGAAAATATTATAGAAGAGGAATAGAAAGATACACGGAGGTATTATACACTTTACACCGTGTGATTTTTTCGCGTGTGGATGTAGCAAATAATTGTTTCTTTTTGTTTTAAAATGAATCCTTCCTATTATGAGATGACCACATAAACATGTGCATGTGTGTGTGTGTGTGTGTGTGTGTGCATATATGTGTGTATATATGTGTGTGTATACATACATACAGACATATTGACATACATACATACATACACACACACACACACACACACACACACAACACACACACACACACACACACAGATAGATAGATAGATAGTTAGATAGATATAGATATAGATATAGATATGACATAAACACAAACACATTAACGTGTACACAAAGATGAAAAGGAAATCGGCCACAGTAAGAAATTTATATAAATCTTAATTTCGAATTTTTCATTTGTTACTGTGGCTGTTTTCCTTTTCATATATATATCTATATATACATATATATGTATATATACATATATATATATGTGTGTGTGTGTGTGTGTGTGTGTGTGTGTGTGTGTGTGTGTGTGTGTGTGTGTGTGCATACATATATGCACAAATAAGTATATATATACCAATGTGTTTGTATGTATATGTATAAATAAATATGTATATATATACATATATATGTATATATATGTAAATATATATATATATATAGATATGTAAATATACATATATATGTAATATATATGTAAATATATATATAAATATATATATATATATATATCTGAATATATATATGTATATATACGCATGTGTTTATGTGTGTATATATATTTATAGATAGATAGATAGATAGATAGATACATACATTCATATATCTATGAGTGTGTGTGTGTGTGTGTGTGTGTGTGTGTGTGTGTGTGTGTGTGTGTGTGTGTGAAAGGGAGAAAATATATATAATGAATAAAAGCAAAATAAAATAACGACTGTTACGAGAAACCCGGTCATTCATTTGCGCGTGCATTGCGGATGACTAATTAATACCAACCATGTCTGTGAATGCTTGATTGTATGCACGGATAAAAGTCTCATCGGGTTCGTTATTAAAATAATTGAAAAAAGTATTACGACATACAATCAAAAATAAGAAAAGAGGGGGAAATAAAACAAGAATAAAGAACGAATGGAATAATTGGTATGATGACAAGTGATGAAACAAAGTAAACAAGCATGCAAAAAAAGGAGCGAACAGGGAATGAATGAACGGGAATAACAAAAGCAGAAAATAATAAACGGCAAAAGGTGTATGCGTACGCGCCCTGACCACTGACGTGTTATTCACGAACGTCAGTGTTTGTATTGAGATACATTTTTTGCTGTTTTCTAAAGTTATGAGTTTTAAATAAATTGTCATTAACGTTTTCTTTCACCCTCATTACGATTCTGACAACAACACAAGAGAAAAGATCTCGAGAGACTCAACGCGGAACATCAGTATAATTAATAATAACTACCCTCTCGTGTATATGTGTGTGTATATATATATGTGTGTGTGTGTGTGTGTGTGTGTGTGTGTGTGTGTGTGTGTGTGTGTGTGTGTGTGTGTGTGGGTGTGGGTGTGGGTGTGGGTGTGGGTGTGGGTGTGGGTGTAGGTGTGGGTTCGTAAGTGTGTGTGTGTGTGTGTCAGCCGTAATGTGGAATATACCAAAGCGCTTCTACACATAAAATTGCGCTTCCACAACACGCAGTTTTTGAAGTGGACACGGTTAAAACAAGGATAACCACTTGGTTATTTCTTAACTTGGCACCTGAATGGATGATGAGGCAAATGAAGACATCAGGAAAATGTTGCAAAAGTCTGGGTTGTGTGGATGATGTGAACGTTAAAGGGTGAATATAGAACGGGGCAGACAAATGGGTAACTTCACGTGAGTAAGAAAGATTGAACAGGAAGTGAATGAGAATAAAACCAAGGTGATGAGAGTTTCAAAAGGTGGAAGAGACGGAAATTTTAGTAGTATTTGATACATTTGGGATCGGTAGTCACATCCTATAACGAAGTGAAATATGAGGTTAATGTAAGAATAGTTTGGCTAGGAATAGAGTCAAAACTTTCATTCATAGATACTGAGCTGCAAGCAAGTGTTCCCTTATCACCTGTGGATGCGAAACTTACGAAAAGACTGGAAAATATGATGCCAGTTTTCAAATAGAAATTTGACATCCCTTTTGACATACCAGTAAGAGACATGCAAATGAGACATAGTATACAATTAATAGAACGGCCAAGTCATGTAAGATCTTAAATGTGGGCTGGTCATGTAGCAAAAATGAGAGTCAGGCCGACTAGCGTGTTGAAGCACTGAGGTCATGGTGTGCCAGCTGGTAGTAGACCTGTCGGGAGGCGCCCAACATATGATCAGACGACGTTGTAAAATATGATTTGGCGCTACTGAGCGTGGAGATCCCGAACGCTGCTCTCTCGTGAAGACCACATGGGCAGCCTCCGGGCTAGTACAGTGGTAACGTGTCGGCCCCTCATCCGAGGGGTTGGCGATTCGCGCCCCGCCCAGGCGCGAAAATTTGCAATTGTCGCCTGGAGGTTGCTGTGGCTGGGCACCACGGCGGGTAAGGACTAAGCTCAGCCGAGTCAGCACCAGCTGACACACGTTAGCGAGTCGGCATTAGTCGACACAGGCCGGGCTCCCCTCCTGGGCATAGCCCGGGCGAGGCTCAGCGTCGCATATCGGACTTATCCTTATATATATATATATATATATATATATATATATATATATATATATATATATATATACATATATATATATTTATACATATATATGTTTGTATATATATGTACATATATATATATATATATATATATATATATATGTGTGTGTGTGTGTATATATATATATTTATATGTTTATATACACATAGATATGTATATAAGTAACTATATATACATATACATATTTATACATAAATATAAATACACACACACACACACGCATGGTAGTAAACATCTCAGGAAATGGCACTCAAATTCGCGGAAAAGTCCGGGCATGTTAAATGAATTTCCAGAGAATAGAGGGTCATGGAGAAAATGGATGCCACAAAGGACCTGCCGTAGGACAGAACACTATAATATGCATATATGTATATATATATATATATATATATATATATATGTGTGTGTGTGTGTGTGTGTGTGTGTGTGTGTGTGTGTGTGTGTGTGTGTGTGTGTGTGTGTGTGTGTCTTCTTTCTCTGCCATCACCGATTTGGTGTTTAACGAACTACTAGGCGCTTACACGTTGTCGAGCTATTTTTATTTCTCCTTGTTTCATTGGACAAGTTGGTAGGACCTCCGACTTTCAAACCAACATACATTTTATTTCCTTGCTATTAATATAGATGCCAAAATGGTTGCCGGCTTCCACAACAGCATCAAGTGGTTTTGTAGGCCATTTTCTGATGTGGCCATGAGAATTGTATAATCTGCATAACGAAGGTTGTTGATCTTGCAACCGCTGATAACGATTCCCTCCTGGCGACCTTCAGTCTCCCGCAGGATAACTTCAGAGTATAAATTGAAAAAGTCAGGTGACATCACACAACCTTGTCGGACACCTCGCTTGATGGGAAACCAGTAACTTGTTCCAATGGATATGCAGACTGCTGCAAGTTGATCATGGTAGACTGACTGAATTAGTTTCATATGAACAATTGTTTATGAACAATTCTAAGTGCTGGACCTTACCAAAAGATTTTTGATAGTCAATGAAAACCCGATAGATATTTTTCTGGTGTTGGATGACTCTCTCGGCGAAGATAGCATTCCTTGAACCTTTATCCTTCATAAACTCAAACTGGGTCTCTGGTATTTCGGGTAGTTGTCTACTGCTCCTCTGGAGGATGATTTTCAGAAGAGACTTAAGAATATGCGACAGTAGACTAATTGTGAGCACTTTGGGCCCTTTGGTAGGGCAATGAATACTGATTTCATAATTTCTTAGATATCATTTAGGAAATTCCAGATGAGATCAATCCCTTTTTTCCTAAGGCCCTGAGCATTTCGATGTGTATGCCGCCAGGACCTCCATTTTTCCAGGTTCCATTTGCTGCAGAGAACAGCGCACCTGTAAATTCAGAATTGGTGGACCACATGTGGCACCTTCCCGACCTTTCGGCTCTTGCTCATCATCAAAAAGTTCTTGAATATAATCTTCCAAACGAGCATTGACATCTTTGGTCTCATGGACAATGCTGCTGTCTGCTGCTTTGATGCAATTTAAGGGGGAAAAAGATCTTTCTTATCCTTTAGAACATCTCTTTGAGATTACAACTGAGATTCTGAACTCGCTTTTTCCTTGGCTTTCGTACATTCCTTTTTATAAAGATTGTTTATTATTTCATATTACACGGGGTTCTGTTTTGATACTTGCCGTTTTCGTAGCAGGTCCTAAAAGTTTTCTTGCAGCTCTTGACCGTTGTTCTGTAATGTACGGAGTTCAAAATTGGGGGCAATTTTTCACTTTCTTCAACTTTTTGAAGGACAATCTAAATTTTATTGTCACTGGATTGTGATCTGACTTTGCATCTGCTTATTTTCATACATTTTCCGACTTGTCATCCTATAGTTGGCT
>NC_061846.1:17232373-17244873 GCF_019202785.1 Penaeus chinensis | reverse complement strand
ATGATCTACCAGACATTAGGGCAATTTCTTTATGTAAAAGATGTTTAAATAAGGTAACGATGCTCTAATTAATATCTTTAATCATTCAGTGTATGTATGTGGCTATAAATTCATCAATGATTCTAAAAATATGTTATTTTCTTAAATAAAACCAAGAAAAATGCTTTCCCGGGAAGAGGGCCGGTTAAACTTGGCCAGTAGTGTGTGTTTGTGTGTATGTGCGTCTGCGCTTTTGTGTGTGTGTGTGTGTGTGTGTGTGTGTGTGTGTGTGTGTGTGTGAGTATACATACACACACACGCACGCACACGCACACACATTGACACACACACACACACATATGTGTGTATACGTATGTATGTATGTATGTATATATCTACAAACGCACACACACACACACACACATATATGTATATTTATACATATAATATATTCATATACATTATTGAATGTGTATGTGTGTGTGAGTGTGAGTGTGAGTGTGTGTGTGTGTGTGTGTGTGTGTGTGTGTGTGTGTGTGTGTGAGTATACATACACACACACGCACGCACACGCACACACATTGACACACACACACATATGTGTGTATACGTATGTATGTATGTATGTATGTATGTATGTATATATCTACAAACGCACACACACACACACACACATATATGTATATTTATACATATAATATATTCATATACATTATTGAATGTGTATGTGTGTGTGAGTGTGAGTGTGAGTGTGTGTGTGTGTGTGTTTGCGCGTGTGTGTGTGTGTTTTGTGTGTGTGTGTTTGTGTGTGTGTGTGTGTGTGTGTGTGTGTATACATGGATATATATACATATATGTTTATATATATATATATATATATATATATATTATATATACTATATGTATATATATACACACATACTCATATACATCTATATTTAAACTTTTAAGTTGTATATATAGACAGATAGATAGATAGATATGCGTGTGTGTATGTGTGTATATATACATACATGAATATATGTGCATTTATATGCTATATATCACAAAAAAACAACAACTATGCAGTACTGTGCGTGCAAAGGACATCCAAAATCCACAATAACAGAAAACAATAAACGGGGACATTTCACGTCAAACTACACACGTCTATGAACGTATGTGTTTCCCTCCCCCCTTTCATATCCTCTCTCTTTTTTCTCTCTCTCAATCTATCTATCTATCTGATTTTTTTTTTTTTTTTTTTTTTTCAACAGCTATTTATTCCAATGCAGGAAATCGGCCTCTATCAATTCTTTATTTGAGAGGAAATTTTGGCAGTCTCACCCTTGCCTGATTGGATGCCCTTCCGAATCAACCGCGGTTCGGCGCGCTTAACACCTGTGCCACGGCAGCGACTTCCCTTACGACACCTGCGTTTGACTTCTCAAGACGACATACCGTTTTCTCGCCGTGAGATCGGGCAGTCAGACCATGGGGGTCGGAGTCCAGTGCGCTAACCACTGAACTATCACAGCAGTTATACATATATATATATATATATATATATATATATATATATATATCTCACAAGTCACACAGCACGTGGTCGGCATTATCATTTATTCATACTTTTTAAACATACCCAGGAGCATTCTTACGAACATTCTTGACCACATGCTAAAGTCTGTATTATTTCGTAGAAGCTACATTAATATTGCTATTACTATTAGCGTCATTTTTATTATACTGTTGATTACATAGTTATGAATATTATAATTATTGTTACCATTGATATTATTAACGGTATCATTGTTATTATCATTATTATATTATCGTTATTATTGTACTGTTATCATTATTGCTATCACTTATGTTGTTCATGTTGTTATCATTATCATCATTATCACTATTATTATTATTATTGTTGTTATCATTATTATTATTATTATTATTATTATCATTAATATTATTATTATTATTATTATCATTATTATTATTATTATTATCATTATCATTATTACCGTTATTATCAGTATCATTATCATTATTACCGTTATTATCAGTATCATTACCATTACTGTTATCAATATTATTATTATTACTATTATCATTATTATTATCATTACTAGTAGTAGTAGTAGTATTACCGTTATTATCCTATCATTATCACCATTACTGTTATTGTAATTTTACTATTATTATCATTATCATTAATGTTAATAGTATTGCTATGATTATTATTATTACTATTCTTCTTATCATCATTAATGTTATTAGGAGCAGTATAGTCTTTATTATCATTGTTATTCCTGCTGTTATTACTGT
This sequence comes from Penaeus chinensis, assembly GCF_019202785.1. Classification (NCBI taxonomy): domain Eukaryota; kingdom Metazoa; phylum Arthropoda; class Malacostraca; order Decapoda; family Penaeidae; genus Penaeus; species Penaeus chinensis. Next base: position 17,242,587 of record NC_061846.1, on the reverse strand, counting down.
TACTACTATCATCATTCATATATACAAAATATTCCATCTATTTTGCTATATCACTCTTTACATAGACATATAATGATACGCGGTCACTATATGTGTATGTGTGCCCTCGTGTGTGCTTGCTTGTGTGCGCGTGTGTGTATGCTTGCGTGTGTGTGGGATTGCTTGTGCATGTTCACATACCCATGTAGAATTATAGTATGCGGCCTGGCAAGCAATGGTTTACCATTATTAGTTATTTTTACTTTTCGTCATGCGTATGTGTGCGCGCGTGTATTTGTGCATGCTTGAGTGTGTGTGGGATTGCTTGTGTGTGTGTTCACACACCTAGAAAGCAATGGTGTTCCTTTATTAGCTCTCTTTACTTTTCGCCATGTGGAATTAATGAATGGAAACGCACAGTCAAACTTCACGCGCAAGCAAAGTCGAGGCATCCCCGAAGTCAGCGCCTGAGTGATGTCGATCGCGGCAGATGCGAAAGGACGCAGCTGGCTCTGGTCCACTGCTTGCCTGAAACCCTCGTTAGGAAGGCGTGGCCGAGATTTGTGGTTGAAATCCAAATGAGTAAGGCCGTAAATATTCGGACGCAAGACGGAAGAAATACATACACACACACTTCGGTGGTCACTTTGGCTTTAGATAACAAAGTATAAAAGCGTAGGTTCAGCTGTGGTGTGTTCAGTCGTGGTCCCGGTGTGCAGTCAAGTTTTTAGTAAGTTGGCACTGCGTTCTGTTTGCCCGCCGTGATGTGCTTGAAGTACTGGGATAATGGCAGTAGGAGGAGTGTGTTGGGCGCGTCCCTCGGGTAATCCGGTGGAAGTTAAGGGCAAAGAGAAAACCATATATTAACCCCCATTCGCCGGGACAATGTAGTGTTCATTGTAGTATTGTTTTGTGAAATGTCTGAGCATATAGATGGCTCCGCAAGTGCTTAGCTTCAAATAAGTCAATTAGTAGATCTTGTGAACTCTTTCGGTTTTTTCTTGTTTTACTATTGGTATCAATGCCGATGCTGTTACTGTAATATAAAATATTATAATCACTATAGTGTTACTGACGTTACTAACAGCAATAAAAAATATCGGAAAATATTTCCGAAAATCAAGGAAATGATAAACGGGTGAGATAGGTAGTAATCGTAATTGGCTCATTAGTGACTTAATATTTGTGGAGCCATCTATGTGTAAGGATAAGTAATAAACTAAATTCACAATGCGCATGACTCCTATGCAAAGCCATCACGGGCGGCAGCGCGATGTGCTTGGAGTACGTGGGAAGAGTGTGTTTGGGTACTCCGGTGGATGTTAGGAGCTGAGGGCAAACCATACATTAACTGCGGCTGCGAAGTTGATTTATGATTTATTCTCTCACTGTGGTGCTATCCAGTGAGAAGATAAATCGATGAACCCTTTCAGAGATGGGGTCGTAGCATCACATCAAATATGAAAATTGTGTTCTTGTATCTTCTAACTCCAGACAAGACGAAAAGTAGAGTACAGAAAAAATACAGCGTAAAATGCTCAGAAGTCTTGTATTTCCTGTCTCACAAGGCCATAGATACATAAAGGTAGAGGCAGAGATAATTAAAAAAAAAAAAAAAAAAAAAAAAAAAAAAAAAAAAACGGGAGAGCGGAAGAACACAATTTCAAAATACATAAGTCTACCACAAGTTTATTTTAGAGATCAGATCCATTTTCTGTGAGCAAATGTATGGGTGTCAGTAATAAACCAAATTCACAGAATAGTGGGTCCAGAAAAAAAATATCATGATAATAATTGGTATATAATTGGTAATCGATGAGAGACAGTAGTCGCAAAATTAAATAGTAATTCAGTAGAATTTCATTCATTTACATTTATTACAGTAAATGTTACTTTCATTACATTCTTAGTCGACATCACCACCAAAAGCTAATAGACAGCACAATTCAGTTTCCTACGGTATCTATTTTGCATCATCCTTTGTCGCATAAAAAGGACAATCGGATAATTAAAAGGAGACTAAAACCTCCGCCTTTCCCGAGGTGGAGGTAATATTTCTTGCAAATGAAATTAGGGAGGGAAGGATTATGAAAATAAGTAGGAAAGGGCGGTATGTGCGTGTGTAAATATACATTTTTGTACAGCATGTATGCATATATACATGCATGTTTAGGTGGGTGTGGTGTAAATTTATACATACATATATTATTTTCTGTATATCCGTACATATGAGAAATAGTATCATTTCGAATAAGCTGATGATTTTTATACAATGGCAGTGTTTCAGCAAAATAATACACATAAATATTTATATAAATATCTCTGATGTCGTTATGTCTGATAATTTTCTTGCTAATATGTATAAATTTACAGGTAGAAGTCAGCCTCTGACCAACATCCACCATGTGTGACGAAGAAGATATGTGCGCGCTGGTCGTGGACAACGGCTCCGGCCTGGTCAAGGCTGGCTTCGCCGGTGACGACGCTCCCCGATCCGTGTTCCCCTCCATCGTCGGCCGTGCCCGTCACCAGGCCGTCATGGTCGGTATGGGTCAGAAGGACGCCTACGTCGGCGATGAGGCCCAGAGCAAGCGAGGTGTCTTGACTCTCAAGTATCCCATTGAGCACGGTATCATCACCAACTGGGACGACATGGAGAAGGTGTGGTATCACACCTTCTACAATGAGCTCCGTGTTGCCCCTGAGGAGTCCCCCACACTTCTCACTGAGGCTCCCCTCAACCCCAAGGCTAACCGTGAGAAAATGACTCAGATCATGTTCGAGACTTTCAACACACCCGCTATGTATGTGTGTATCCAGGCTGTCCTGTCTCTGTACGCCTCTGGTCGTACCACAGGTCTTGTCTGTGACTCTGGTGATGGTGTATCTCACATGGTTCCTGTATACGAAGGTTATTGCCTTCCCCACGCTATCCTTCGTCTCGACTTGGCTGGTCGTGACTTGACTGCATACCTGATGAAGATCATGACTGAGCGCGGTTATTCCTTCACCACTACCGCTGAACGTGAAATCGTTCGTGACATCAAGGAGAAGCTTTGCTACATCGCTCTTGACTTCGAAAATGAGATGAACGTCGCTGCCGCTTCTTCATCCCTCGAGAAGTCCTATGAACTTCCTGACGGTCAGGTCATCACCATTGGCAACGAGCGTTTCCGTTGTCCCGAGTCTCTGTTCCAGCCTTCCTTCCTGGGTATGGAATCTGCTGGTGTTCACGAGACCGTCCACAGCTCCATCATGAGGTGCGATATTGATTTGAGGAAGGATCTCTTCGCTAACATTGTCATGTCTGGTGGTTCCACCATGTACCCTGGTATTGCTGACCGTATGCAGAAGGAGATCACTTCTCTGGCTCCTTCCACCATCAAGATCAAGATCATTGCTCCTCCCGAGCGTAAATACTCTGTCTGGATCGGCGGTTCCATTCTGGCCTCTCTGTCCACTTTCCAGCAGATGTGGATCACCAAGGATGAGTATGAAGAATCTGGCCCTGGCATCGTCCACCGCAAGTGCTTCTAAAGCATTATCCATTGTAACATGTTTTATATCTATCAAAGTATAAATCCATTTCGTAATAAATGTAGTTTGCTTTGATTCCACTTAAAATCAAATTAGAAGTACACGTGAAAAGTACCAAACCTTGGAACATCACTGTATGTGTATCTTCATGTAATCACCTGCATTTGTAACTTTATATTTTTTGATACTACAAAATAGAATCTATGATATTTTTATTGGAGTCCAACCCTTATGCGGAATATGTACGAATAGACACACAGACATGTGTGTACATATACATAAGGACACACGCACTCGCACAAACATATATCTACATATATGTCTGTGTATGTGCAAATTAACATGTGTGTGTTTATACACACACACACACACACACACATAAATATATATATATATATATATATATATATATATATATATATATATATATATATACATATATATATACATATATATACATGTACGTATGGTGACACACCTGTAAAATACATACATATATAGGTATGTATATATACATATATATATAATATATATTTTTATATTTGCATAAATATGTATGTATATTATTCTAAATATGCATATATATATGCCTATATACACATACATATAATTATATATACATATGATTACATGTGTATATTCATATGCATATGTATATAATCATATGTATGTCTGTGTGTGTATATATATGTGTGTATACATATATACATGTATACATATATATACATATATATAAATATATATAATCCTATACATACATATATATGTATATTTATATCTATTTAAGTATATATATACATATATATATGCATATGTATATATGTATGTGTGTTGTATGTGTCTGTGTCCGTGTATGTGTATAGACCGTACGTGCGAAGCAGATATTGATATATATCTAAATCGTTTTTCAAAATTGTTTTGAAATAATTCCTTGGTCGGTTATCAGATAAGTGTATGTGTCATTTCCTATTTCACAGAAAACTAATCTGTAAAACTGTGGGTCTATGAGATCGCAGTCTATTCCTGAGTAGTGCCACAAAAATGTGTTACTTTGGAGTTACCATTTACGATTTCCAAAGTATGCTTACTACCATGGGTGTGTTTCTGCGTGTGTGTTTGCATATATATAATATATATATATATATATATATATATATATATATATATATATACATATATATGTGTATATATATATATATATATATATATATTATATGTGTGTGTGTGTATACATACACACACACATATATATATATAGGTCCATACATACATAAATTGCATCTTGAGTACATATATGTATGTACACATATGAATGTGTATGTGTATATATATACATGTGTGTAGACATAAATACATATATATATACATATATATACGCGCACACACACATACACACACGCACACACACAGAGAGAGAGAGAGACACACACATACATATATATGTGTGTGCGTATGTATAGGTATATGTGTGTGAATGTATGTGTGTTTGTGCTCACAAACACACACACACACACACACACACATATATATATATATATATATATATATATATATATATATATATATATGTGTGTGTGTGTGTGTGAGTGTGTGTGTGTGTGTGTATACATATATGTGTGCATATATATGTGTGTGTGTGGAATGTTAGTATTCAAATATATACCATCTATTACATCTTGAGTACTGAAAAAAAAGTTTTCTTTTTCGAGAGCTCAGTTAGCTAAGTTCTTTTAAATGTCATCTAGTTATGTGACCGTGTCTCTATTTTATGATCTGGCGCGTGTGTGTGTGTGTGTGTGTGTGTGTGTGTGTGTGTGTGTGTGTGTGTGTGTGTGTGTGTGTGTGTGTGTGTGTGCATTCTGGCCGGGCTATGTAGCTCCACCAAAAGACTTTAAAAAGGCAGACCAGCGGGCCAATTAGCAGGCCAGGCCACCGAGAAACATCCCGGTGGTTCAAATGACTGGTCCGGACCTGTTGTGTGTGTCTGTGTGCGCATGTGTACGGACTCTAAGTATTATCGCGATTGTTTATCCTACACAATACCATCATGCCCTCAAGACGAAAAAAGTGACGCTGAAAACAGCTAAAAATTTGCTTTGATGGATATTTGATCAAGTCATTACTTCCCATTGCGTATCAAAATACTGTACGCAATATTGGTATAACATCAAGTTAATATCACTACCAGCAAGACTGTGCCCAGGTGTTTTAAAAGGGAAAGTGATAAAACTGTTTATCAGTTCAGAGTTATTAGTAAGAAAATAGAGATGAAAAAGTGATCTCTTCCCCGTTTCGTTTATATATTTATATATATAGGAGAGAGTAGTAAGAGAAAGAAGGAGGTTGATTTTTCACAAAAATCTCATTCATCCTCATTCACCGAATGGAAATGCCACGGAAATAAAGATCTAGGTAAGTATTCTTCAACTTCACATGACAGTGACTTCCCTAATACTAATTTCTTCAATAATTCGTAATTACTATATATTTAATTTCGCACTGCCCATTGATGTATGCCATCAAGTAATCATGTTCAATATCTGAAAACCTTACCGTATTTGAAAACTACTGATTAGCCCTGTCTTCTAGTTCCTTCTGTAAAAAGGAAGTCAAGGAGGCATTGGAAGCATTTTTTTTTCGATAGACATATTTCATATATGATGTTTTACCACCATTCTTTTTTCCCCTGTTATGAGAATTAGTGTTTAATGGGTATCCTTTCGTTCTACGTTTTCGACGTCCTCTTAATTACCTGCTAAAGCTTTACTGTTGCTTTCATAAAGTTAAAGGCATAAATGTATCTATTTCACATACTAGTCCACTACATTAAAGAATAATAGAACTTTCGATGATCCTAGTAGGCAACAAGGTAACTTTGAAGCAATCATGATTTCTCTGGTTTTTTTTTTTTTTTTTTTCATGGATTCAAATCAAACTAGCATAGGTTCCTGAGGAGTGTTTATATTTTAGTTGTTTAAATAATGTATATAAAAAATATGATATTTAGAAACACTTGCGGTGGACGATGCCAGGGCCAGATTCTTCGTACTCATCCTTGGTGATCCACATCTGCTGGAAGGTGGACAGAGAGGCCAGGATGGAACCGCCGATCCAGACGGAGTATTTACGCTCGGGAGGAGCAATGATCTTTATCTTGATGGTGGAAGGAGCCAGAGAAGTGATCTCCTTCTGCATGCGGTCAGCAATACCAGGGTACATGGTGGAACCACCAGACATGACAATGTTAGCGAACAGATCCTTCCTCAAATCAATATCGCACCTCATGATGGAGCTGTGGACGGTCTCGTGAACACCAGCAGATTCCATACCCAGGAAGGAAGGCTGGAACAGAGACTCGGGACAACGGAAACGCTCGTTGCCAATGGTGATGACCTGACCGTCAGGAAGTTCATAGGACTTCTCGAGGGATGAAGAAGCGGCAGCGACGTTCATCTCATTTTCGAAGTCAAGAGCGATGTAGCAAAGCTTCTCCTTGATGTCACGAACGATTTCACGTTCAGCGGTAGTTGTGAAGGAATAACCGCGCTCAGTCATGATCTTCATCAGGTATGCAGTCAAGTCACGACCGGCCAAGTCGAGACGAAGGATGGCATGGGGAAGGCAATAACCTTCGTATACAGGGACCATGTGAGACACACCATCACCAGAGTCACAGACAAGACCTGTGGTACGACCAGAGGCGTACAGGGACAGGACAGCCTGGATACACACATACATGGCGGGTGTGGTGAAGGACTCGAACATGATCTGAGTCATCTTCTCACGGTTGGCTTTGGGGTTGAGAGGAGCCTCAGTGAGAAGTGTGGGGGACTCCTCAGGGGCAACACGGAGTTCGTTGTAGAAGGTGTGATACCACACCTTCTCCATGTCGTCCCAGTTGGTAATGATACCGTGTTCGATAGGGTATTTGAGAGTCAAGACACCTCGCTTGCTCTGGGCCTCATCGCCGACGTAGGCGTCTTTCTGACCCATACCGACCATGACGGCCTGGTGACGGGCACGGCCGACGATGGAGGGGAACACGGATCGGGGAGCGTCGTCACCGGCGAAGCCAGCCTTGACCAGGCCGGAGCCGTTGTCCACGACCAGCGCGCACATATCTTCTTCGTCACACATGGTGGATGTTGGTCAAAGGCTGACTTCAAACTGCAAAAATATGTTTATTAGGAAAGATGTTGATGATCATCATATCAGGGATATTTTTATAGATTTATGTACTTTCTTTAGCTAACACAGCTCATACTTGTCTCCCTGTCTATCCATAACGAATAGATAAATAAATGACCATACACGAAAACAAACACACGCTCTATGTAAGCATATATAGAGAGAGACAGATAGATATAGATAGATATACATATATAGATACATATATTCAGTGAATGTTTTTCTATAATTTTATTGTTTGTATATATGCAAAATATCAGGTTATATAATCATGCATTTCAGTTTCTTCTTCCATTCCCTATTTTTAAAAATATATATATGCCGTAGGTTGATGAGAATGATGAATGGAAATTACTATAATTACTATGCATTTATATTTGGTCACAGATATTCTTCTTTCTTACACAGTTTTATGTCAAAACTAGTATCACTCATTCGCAAATATCATTAGGCTTAATTTTCAATTAAAGTGATACCGCCATGAGCCCCCCCCCCCCCCTATAACTTATATCACAACATTTATAAATTAATTAACGTTCCAATTGAGATCGCAACGTCACAGAGTTACTGTAAATTTCGGATATTACTTTTGCTCAGCGAATAGTAACAAGCATTACCACTACATTTGAGCGTCTCACATCTGGCCACAAGACACGTAGCCCCAACTTACTAAAATATCTTCACGACAGGAGTCCGACTGAGGATCCCCAGGTGCGTCTAGTCTTATATACAATGTTTGCCACTCCAAAATGACCACGAAGTGTCTTTGTATGTATTTATTTGGTCCTTTGAGAGCGAAATGTTTACGGCCTTGGTCATTTGTATTTCGACCGCACTCTCCACCCACGGCTTCCTGAAGAGCACTGTTCAAGCAGTGGATCAGAGCCAGCTGTGTCCATTTTGCTTTTGTGTGCATCGACGTCATTCACATGTCTAACTCTGATGTGCATTGTTGTTAATTTCCTTCTCTTTCTGTTCTTTCTCTCTGTTTACATTTTCATTTATTTTGTCTGTCTCTCTGTTATTGAGTATCCTTCAAAAAGTATGCAGGTAGCAAGCATTTTTTTTTTTTTTCTTTTCTTTTCTTTACATGCGGATATATTTGACTCGCGTCTTCACTCAGAACAGAATGTCGGTTATTGTAAATTAGGTTAATGCATATTTACTTCATTCTTTCCCTTATAGGTTAACTTTACAGACATCACATTTTTTTTAATACGGTGTAGAGCTTTCTCCTTTTATGTCATTTGTATTTGTGTATGTGTAGCTGCCCTAGACTGTTGTTAATTTTGGCATTATTTGTTACAACTTCGCTGGAATATTTTCCATAAAAACTACATTCAAGTTGGTCACTGCTATTCTTCCAGGGTGGACGGGCACCCTGTGTGTGTGGGAGTGTATGTGTGTGTGTGTGTGTGTGTGTGTGTGTGTGTGTGTGTGAGAGAGAGAGAGAGAGAGAGAGAGAGAGAGAGAGAGAGAGAGAGAGAGAGAGAGAGAGAGAGAGAGAGAGAGAGAGAGAGAGGAGAGGGAGGGAGAGAAAGAGTATCTGTGTGTTTGTGTGATTGTATGTGTGTGTGTCTGTGTGTGGATACGAAGACTTTAGCCAGTGCATATTTTTGTACGAAGGATGAATTCATACTACAATACAGTACATACATTTCGCATTTTTATACATAGGCCTTGCCTGATTAGATGCCCTTCTTAATCAACCGCGGTTCATCACGCCACGGTGGCGACTTCCCCGATGACACCTGCATTTGCCTTCTCAAGGCGTGAGATTGAGCTCGAGCCAGCAGATGGAGCCGTGCAACTTGCAACTGCCGCGGCGGGACATTGAACTCGGAACCACGAGTGTTGAAGTCCAGCCCTAATCACAGGACTATCGCGGTATACACACACACGCACACACATACATGCACGCACACACACTCACGCACACACACACACACACACACACACACACACACACACACACACACACACATATATATATATATATATATATATATATATATATATATATATAATTCATTAATACGGTTACAAACTTCACTATTTTTCAGTAAAGCGGATGAAATAGACATGTCAATATTTTTTAGCTTTATGAAATAAATATTTTGACAAGTTTTTTTTTTTCTTAATTATGACGAGGAAAGGTTGTAGTAATACACAAATTCTTAAAAAGTTATGAAGATGGCCAAATACATTATACATAAAATATGTGAATTTAAAGGATTAGGAAAAATATTTTTAATGCATCTTATACTTCCGTGTATACACAATCAAACACACCTACATTCAGACACAAATAAAACAGCACCACCTAACACACACATACATATATATATATTATATTTATACATTATATATGTGTGTCTATATATATGTGTGTACACACGCGCACACACAAACACACTTATATATATATATATATATATATATATATATATATATATATATATATATATATATATATATGTATGTGTGTCCATATATATATAGAAATATAG
>NC_061846.1:17204873-17227373 GCF_019202785.1 Penaeus chinensis | reverse complement strand
AATTATATGTTTACATTTTATTATGTTCAAACATCTACCAAAGTATAAGACCATTTTGGAATAAAGAGAACTTTATAAAAGGATTTGACTTATTTTTCCAAATGTGACACATAACGAAAGAATACCTATACAGCCAGTAAATATGTCAACAAGATTACTGCATTCAATATATTTGATATATTCATGATTGATAAGTAATTAGAGTACTAAACAATGATGATAAGATGATTCCGTATATACACAAGAATGCACTCGAGAAATGATAAATTATCAAATATGTAACCAAGATCTTCACAAAATAATCATTATGAGAATAGCACTATTCACTTCAGAAGTTACAGGATGCTCTGCCCACTTTCCTTGCTGAGGTTGGTAACCCGACCGTAATTTACACGTTCCTGATAATAACACATGTTCACTCTGATACTTTTTTTTTCTTCTGGGGGGGGGGGGGATGATTTTCCTCAAAGGAGTAGATAAATATAGATAGATATAGATTTTTTTCGCCATAAAGCTATGGACTGTCTATAATTACCACCTTAATCTCGAAAGTGAATTCCATTCTTGAGAACGAATTATGAAAAATGAATACTTCTTCTAATATGAAGCCATGAAGAGTTTCAGCAATCAAAAATCTATGCAACAGTAATGTAGGCCTTTGCAATTAATTCAGCTAACCACTGGTTAAGTCATTCTGATCATAAAGGGTTTTCATTGTGGGGAGTAAACGATCTGCCATAATTCGTTGTAAATACTTTAGAAAACTGCTTTCGGCATAAACATGGGTAAACTTGGAAATGATACCTAAAGACGATATTTGATGTCCTTGCCTTTTTATGGAATTTGGCATTCATTCTTTTTGCATGCGAAGCGTAACTACGATATTGGTCATGATAGCTGGGGAGGGCATGGGAACTGACGGTGAATGTTTGGGATAATAGCAAAAGATCGAGGCAAATAATTTTAGGCTATTGCAATGCATATTAATAATAACCAGGTAATTTCGCCTCTAAACCTTCTGTTTTTTGATTGTCCGGGCAGATACATTTTGTTAACGCATTAACATTATGAATAATGCTTTGTCCCCTGAATCCCTCCCCCCCCCCTCCTTTTAATGAAGATTCCGCTCCCCCACCCTCCACTTGGTCAAATTCTCACCTTGTGTTCTGGCAGGATAGAACCCGGTTATATATCTGGACCTTGTAATGGTGTGGGTCGTTATGAAATTATATTTCGTTTTCCTATATGTAAAGCCTCTGCTGTCATGGGGTTATGCATTGCTATTTTGTTGCCTCTGTTGGTCTCTACATTAGTGTTTATCGCCACATCATGGTCGAGTATAATTCTTATCGGCTTATATGATATCTTACATCATCTGCTAAACCGCGTTCATTTATATTTTTCGTCGTTTTTTATCATTTTATTATAACTAGGTTGTGGTCTGAATTTGTGCCTACACCCGGATATGCTCGGGAGTATTTGATTGCGTTCCGGTATCTTGAACTGTTCATAACATAGTCGATTTGATTTCTGGCTCTTTCACCAAGACAAATCCATGGGGTGCACATTAACCAGGTGATTATGATGACCAAATTTTTCTCCTTGCACCAATTCTATCTTCACATTCATTCAGTTCAACAGTCTTCTCATCTCACACACTACCGTATCTAGATTTCATTTACCTAAGATAAGCAAATCCGCGCGTGTGTCTATGCGTGCGCTCGGCGATGTGCGTGTGCCCGTATATGTGTATATACACACATGCTTATGTATGTATATAGATACACACTCACTCACTCACTAACAAACACACACATACACACGCAAACACAAACACACATGCACACAATATATATAGATAGAGATATAGATATACAGCGCAGACAGATATATATATATATATATATATATATATATATAACTTTATATCTATATATATATATGTATTTTTATATGTTTTATACTAGTATGCGTGCGTATGTATATATAATGTCTAAATTTACACACACATATATATACATATATATATAAATACATATATATATAAATACATATATATATGTAAATACATACATACATGTATGTATAAGTATATATGTGTGTATATATATACACATACAGAAATACATACATATATATTATATATGTATATGTATATATATGTTTTTTATATCTGTGTATGTATATATGTATATGTATATATATGTTTTTATATCTGTGTATGTATATATGTATATATGTATTTTTGGTTTTATATATACATATAGCAATTCATTCCACTGCAGGACATAGGCTATATGGCAGTGTCACCCTTGCCTGATTGGATGTCCTTCCTAATCAACCGCGATTGTGCCACGGCACTTGCGTTTGACTTCTCAAGGCGATACGTCGTTTTCTCGGGCTCGAGCCAGCAGTCAGAGCGCAGGCATTTTTACGACCGCCGCGACGGGGAATTGAACTCGGGACCACGAGGGTCGGAGTTCATATACATAAATATATATAAATATATAAATTATATACATAAAAATATGAATACATATATATACATATATAAATACATACATACATACGTGTATTTATGTATATATATAAATATAGATACATATATAAATACATATAGATACATATATATGTGTGTGTGTGTGTGTGTGTGTGTGCGTGAAAATTTGGACATTATATAGATGTGTATGTATGTGTATATATATTTGTAAATATATGTGTAATGTATATATTATATATATGCATATTTATTTATTTACATGTATGTATGTATGTTTATATATATATATATGTCTATATATATATAAATGATCCTTCCCCAGAGGAGTAGTTGGTTAAGTAATCATTGTTAGGTAAGGTAATCTTACCCTCTACCGCATCTATGTTTGACTATGTTTGCCAATCCATGCAAATGCGCACGCACATTGCGTGCATGTGTGCATTCATGTACACGCACATCGCCAGCGCGCGCGCGTGGGTACACGCATGGATCTGCATATGTTGGGTAAATCAAACATAGATAGTCTATCGTAGGTATGATGGTGGGTTAAGACCCATCATCAATGATCATGGATTAGCCACCCCAGTATAAAGCCCCAGTCAACATGATGTAGACATGGCCCTATGTAATTCGTTAAATAACGTATCGTTGATAGCATAAACGTGCGTGCGTGTGTGTGTGTATGTGTGTGTGTGTGTGTGTGTGTGTGTGTGTTTGTATGTTTGTATATATACATATATATGTATATATATATACATATATATTCATATATAAATATATGTTTCTTTATATATATACATATATATATATATATATATATATATATATGTGTGTGTGTGTGTGTGTGTGTGTGTGTGTGTGTTTATATATTTATACATATATATACATATATATGCAAAAATATACATACATATATGCATATATATATGTACGTATGTATATTTTTATATATATATATATATATATGTATGTATGTGTACATATATATGCATATATGTGTGTGTGTGTGTGTGTGTGTCTGTGAGTGAGTGGAGGTGTATGTTTGAGTGTGTGTGTGCGTATGTATACAGAAGTATATGTGTATACATATGAATATATATACATACACATACACACAAACAGATATGTATATACATATATAAATATGTGTGTGTGTATGTATAAGTGTATATATAAATGCATATATGTATATATGATATATAGAAATATATATCTACAATATATATATATATATATATATGTTTGTGTGTGTGTGTGTGTATATATATATGTATATATATATATATATATATATATATATATGTGTGTGTATATATACATATGTGGGTATGCGTATATGTATGTGTGTGTATATATATATGTGTGTGGGTATGCGTGTGTTTGTGCGTATATGTATATATACATATACATATATATAGACACATACTCACACACACCCACATATATATATATATGGATGTGTATATATCCATATATGGATGTGACAGCCACCATCAACTGATAGTGACCGTTTTTATATTTATATATAGATAGATAGATAGATGTAGATAGATATACATGTGTGTTTGAGCGTGCACGCACGCGCGCGCGTGTGTGTGTGTGTGTGTGTGTGTGTGTGTGCGTGTGCATATTCCTGTGAGTAAGTGTGTGCGTGTGCGTATGCGTGTTCATATGTGTGTTTGTATATGCTTACTCACTCTCAGGGAAAGAGAGAAAGAGACCAGTTGTTCCTTCACAATTTTTCATTTAAGTAAGGCTTATCATATTTTTCTCAACATCTTTTTTTTTTTTTTTTTCAGGCTTAGTAATCACCAGCGGTTTTATAAATAATCAGGAAACGTCATATTTCCTTTAAAGGAACGTTAAGGGACTGTATCTACTGAAAGTGAGAGTAATATCCGAAAAAACGAAATCTATTGAAACTCTTTCTAAATTCAGAGAGAAATTCCAATAGACATGCTTCAGCCCGTGTGATTGGCCCCTGAAATCAAATAAATATACAGTGCATGTGCGTGTTCATGTGTATACAGATATAGACAGGTTGATAGATTCATTGATAGATAAATAGATATATAGACAGATAGATAGATAGATATAGATAGATATAGATACATATATGATTGCGTTTGCGTATTTGTGTGTGCGTGTGAGTGGCACAGGAAACCGTGGGTTGAGAATGTGATCGAAATGTAAAATGACCAAGGGGGGAAATATTTAGTCTCAAAGGGACATATGAATATATACAAAGACATTTCACAGTCATTTGGACTGAGAAGGCATAGTATATAAGGCCAGACACATCTGAGGTTCTTCAGTCGAGTTCCTGGTGTGCAGAAAATTGCTAGTAAGTTGGGACTACATAGCAGTGACCAGATGTGAAACGCTAAAGTGTGGTGAAAATGACACGACTGTGATATTCACAACTTATGATAAAGTTGTGATGGTATAGTTTTAACGGAAACGATCTCGATTAATTGGTCATGTTACATAGAAAAATATTTGATTCTTTTGTGTGGTAATGTAAACAGTATTATAGACTTAATTACATTTTTCGAATTGTCAGAACACTTTTTCAGTCTCCATGTGCGTACTTTGCTTTTGCCAATGGAAACTGTGAAAGAAGGTAAAATAGATACGTGCAACATATATAAAAAATAATTTACACATACACGTATGTTTAAATTCATTTTTTTATGTTGCACGTATCCATTTGTTTTACCTTCTTTCACATACATGTATATGACATTTCCTAACGTCTGTATTTTTGCAGTTGAAAGTCAGCCGCTGACCGACATCCATCATGTGTGACGAAGAAGATATGTGCGCGCTGGTCGTGGACAACGGCTCCGGCCTGGTCAAGGCTGGCTTCGCCGGTGACGATGCTCCCCGATCCGTGTTCCCCTCCATCGTCGGACGTGCCCGTCACCAGGCCGTCATGGTCGGTATGGGTCAGAAAGACGCCTACGTCGGCGATGAGGCCCAGAGCAAGCGAGGTGTCTTGACTCTCAAGTATCCCATTGAGCACGGTATCGTCACCAATTGGGACGACATGGAGAAGGTCTGGCATCACACTTTTTACAACGAACTCCGTGTTGCCCCTGAGGAGTCCCCCACACTCCTCACTGAGGCTCCCCTCAACCCCAAGGCCAACCGTGAAAAGATGACTCAGATCATGTTCGAGACTTTCACCACACCTGCCATGTATGTGTGTATCCAGGCTGTCTTGTCCCTGTACGCCTCTGGTCGTACCACAGGTCTTGTCTGTGACTCTGGTGATGGTGTGACTCACATGGTTCCTGTATACGAAGGTTATTGCCTTCCCCACGCCATCCTTCGTCTCGACTTGGCCGGTCGTGACTTGACTGCTTACATGATGAAGATCATGACTGAGCGCGGTTATTCCTTCACCACCACCGCTGAACGTGAAATCGTTCGTGACATCAAGGAGAAGCTTTGCTACGTCGCTCTTGACTTCGAAAGTGAGATGAACGTCGCTGCTGCTTCCTCCTCTCTTGAAAAGTCCTATGAACTTCCCGACGGTCAGGTCATCACCATCGGTAACGAGCGTTTCCGTTGTCCCCGAGTCTCTGTTCCAGCCTTCCTTCCTAGGGCATGGAATCTTCTGGTATTCATGAGATTGTGCACAGTTCCATCATGAGGTGCGATATTGATTTGAGAAAGGATCTTTTCGCTAACACTGTCATGTCTGGAGGTACCACCATGTACGCAGGTATCGCTGACCGCATGCAAAAGGAAATCACTTCTCTAGCTCCCTCCACCATCAAGATCAAGATCATTGCTCCTCCTGAGCGTAAATATTCCGTCTGGATCGGTGGTTCCATCCTGGCTTCTTTGTCCACCTTCCAACAGATGTGGATCACCAAGGATGAGTATGAAGAGTCTGGTCCCGGTATCGTTCACAGGAAGTGCTTCTAAATCGTCATTTGTAATAAGCTCAGATATCTACCAACGCATAAACTTATTTTGGAATAAAGGTAATTGTATATAAGAGGTTTGACTTGATTTCCTAAGCCACAATTGTAAAGTCCCTTCACTTGCAGGTTCATCACTACCAATGTGTGAAATGCCACTTTTGATCCTTAGCTTTTAAATAAATAACAATACTAGTAATTGCCATGTGTGTAAGATACAAGACTCAAAAGTGATAATTCACACAATGGTAATGTGGAGTGTCAAACTTCAAAGTAGGAGGAACTGTAAATATATTATATATGTTTGAAATTTATGATTGATGTGTTACCAAGAAATACCAATAAAAATGTTGGGGTAATACAGCAGCTTAAACAAAGTATACTGTACACTTCATATACTCAACAGTTAGATTCGATCCCATGTATAGGCAGCTGCAGGCCTCACCTCGTGGGCATACAAAAGGAATAGTGTGTTGATTCATATGCTGACACCATTTTGGAAGGGAGGTGCAAACCTGTACTCGTACAGCCGTGAATGTGGCATATGGGAAGAAGCCTATGACAAGATGTTTATATAGTCCACAATCAAATTCAAGTCAACACCCATGAGTACAATCAAATCTAACCATGGATTATGGGAATATCTTGTTTTGTATGTTCATGTGTACTATATATAAAATTATTCACTTACTCTCTCAGGGAGGGAGATAATTTTTTTCCAGACTGTTGGCTACAGTACTGTACAGGTTATATTTTTCCTGTCATTTATTCCATATGTACATCTTACAATGAATAATGGTGATATCTTGTTTTGTGTTTGTATGTGTATGTGTACTATTTATTAAGTTATTTGTGTGTTTGTGAGGGAGAGAGAAACTGCCTTTTCAGACTCTGAACTACAGGACTGTGTAGGTTGTAATATTTTTACCGTCTAGAAAAAAATGTACCTCAGCTGCAGGTTGAGCATGAAACACTAAATATGGAGATAAAACGTGTAAGGAAGCACGTGTGCAACGGATAAGAAGAATGTGGATACAAACATTTAACTTTTTACAGTGGGTTAGGCAGCTACCTGGATGTGTTAGAAATATGGAAAAATGTTCGTTTTGCTGATCGCACATATGGAAGGTGGATTTTTTTACCTGGCGTACCCCTGTGATCTTCCATAGTTGAAAATAATATTATATTAATATATTTCTGTTTTTTTTTACTTCCCCTTTTTTCTGCAAGATTACACCGCAACTCATTCACAATTTCCTGACATTCCATCCAGCCTGTATAAACTAATTTATTTCCTTTTCTCAGCTTCCATATCCCTTAGCCATGGAACCAAACACTTAAAACATTTGTATTTCCCTGCTCTCTATCTTCACTGGTCGTCCCCTTTCGTTTTTTATTCGTGCTCAAGTACTCTTTGTTCTTCGTTTTGTTAATTCACATTCCCAACTACGCCAGCACAGATCTCACTCATTATCTTTTCTCTACTTACACAAAGTCATCTGCAGATATCATGGTAATAGGTGGCTCTGTTCTCATTTCCTTTGTCAGTTCATCACTATATCAAACAGAAAAAGTCCCAGTTCCGAGCCCTGGTGCAAACCCACTTCACATCAGCCAGTGTAATTTGTTTATAATACTGTTAGTCGATTCGGGTTTAAAAATCTCATCTCTCCAATCTAATCGTAGCTACAAACTCCAGTTCTCTCCCCTTAATATATCAACAGGTAGTGTTCCTTTTGAAACATGAATACCGCCATCCTTTCCTTCCATCTTCGAGTTCGTCACCTTCTGTGTCTCCATTCATCTTCCGCAGCAGTAGCATAATTATGATTGGCAAACTGTTGCTTAACAGCCCAAAGGTCTTTTTTAATATCTTGGTGTATCAGCCTAGAGTATACCCCCGCTTAGAATATACCTGGGATTATTTTAGGCTAGTTGTTTTATACTCGGGCCATAAGTTAGGTTAGTCTAGTTTATACATCCGGGTATGAAATGGGCTAGGCTGGAAAATACCCTCTTAGGCCAGATATTACTCCTTCCCGTATGCATGTAATAATTATATACTATATTCCAAGAAAATGCTGGAGTTAATGTCGATCATGCATTGATCTCACAACTGAAGACATGCTTTGAAATCTATAGGCCACGATATTAAACTCAAAATTGAAACATTTATGATAATTAAAATAGTCATTATGATTACGATAATACTGATAATGATGATAATATCATTATCAGTATTAAGAGAGCTTAAATCTGGGCAGAAACAAGTGAATATTCAAACAACATCCAAAACAACAGTGATGTGTTCAGAAATCTTTCGCAAATATAAGGTATGTATTTGTGAGGTTCATTAAAGCAGCATGGCTTTCCTTATATTGTTATTTTTTGGACGAAAGCAAAAGGATGACGCCACAGGTCTGACCTTCTTTGTTGTTAATTCGTCTAAAAAATAACAATGTAAGCAAAGATATACAACATGCTACTTTAATGAACCTCACAAATACCTGCTTTCTGTTTGCAAAACATTTCTGAACACTTCACTTTGGTTTTGAATGTTATTCGAATGTTTATTGCTTCTGTCCAGATTAAAGCTTTCTTAATTAAGCGCAGTAACAATGTTAGTTTTGCTTTGAAATATATGTACAGAACATGCTCATATTACTACTACTAATAATAATAATGATAATAATAATAATAATAATAATAATAATAATAATAACAATAATAATGAAAGTTATAATAATTATGATGATAATAATAGTAATAACAATGTTAATAATGGTAACAATTATAGCGAATGATAGTGACACTGATAATGGTGATAATAATTATCATTATAATTATATTATCGTTATAATAGTAATGACGATGATGATAATGATGGTAGAAATAATAATAACAAAGACCGCATAACTGGAGATCAGTCACAAATTCACAAATAATCATTACGTTTCAATTTTGACCATTATCTACTGAATACTTGTTCAGACCTTAGCCACAAAATGTGCATGTCATTTTTTTTTTTTTTTTTTTTTCCAAACATTGTAGCCTGTACAGTTTGGGAAATGATTAATAACCGAATATTTCCTAAAGTTTGGGATGCGAAGAGATATTTCAATTTTGAGTTTAATATGGTGGCTTGCAGAATTCAATGCACAAGGAATATCTGTGAGTTGTGAGATCACTGCACGATCGGTATTAACACCAGCCATTATCAATTGACAGTATAGTAATATACTTGTTACATGCAAAAGGGATTGGGTATATTCTGGCCTAGGGAGTATGTTCTAGCGTAACACACTTTACACTCGGGGGTATAAACTGGCTTAGCCAAACTTATACCCTGGGTTTAAAACAGCCTAACCTAAAATAACCTCGGGTATATTCTGGGCGGGGATTGGGCTGTTACACCGGCGTCGAGTGAAGACACTGATCATGTACAGTTGCTGCATGTCAAGTTCGGCACTTTGTTACTTGACATATATTAGCTCAGCAATCGCCTTATGTTATCAAAGGTAGTAAGTAAACTCTTTCTTACTTTTGAAACACGTCTGTACACAAAGTCTAATAAACATCATTGTAAAATAAGATCAAAACACCAATAATAATAGCTGGTCAGAATTTACAACTGTCACGGGGTCTTGAGTACATATATATTGCATGATAGTGTACCATGATTGAACAATATCCGAAGTGAGAACAGGCACGTGTTACTGACCCATTAGACTTTATCTTCAACCCTTGATATACAATTTTGACACATGCGCGCACACATACGCGCGCGCGCATATATATATATATAATTTTATACATATATATATATATATATATATATACATACACGCACGTACACACACACACACATATATGTGTGTATATATATGTGTGTGTGTATTTACATATTTATATTCATATATATTCGTGTATGTATGTATATATATATATATATGTGTGTGTGTGTGTGTGTGTGTGTGTGTGTGTGTGTGTGTGTGTGTGTGTGTGTGTGTGTGTGTGTGTGTGTGTGTGTGTGTGTATAAGTATATATATGTATGTGTGTGTGTGTGTGTTTATATGTATAGTATGTACATTAGCACAATTTCTGTAAGCCATGAGACCACTAGACCTAAGTCAATTTAGAACCATCACACCAGCGAGGACTTAGACGATTATATCTGACCTCGTCTTACCTTTCAGTTCGGTTAGAGCAGTCATCGTGACCAGGTCATCATCAGCCTCCTGCTGTCCGGATACACGACACTGCGCTCAGCGCTTACCCTAAGACAACGTTTCGTGCATTCCCTTCACTGTGTAGTCTCTTCCTTAATAAAGAGTCAAGCCGTCTAACTAACCAGGAATAACCAATGTTTAGAGGCATCAACAGCCTTTTACAATATGTATATATATGAAAGATGGAATACTCCAATACCGCATTGATATAGGTGTATAACAATCCTCCCTGACCTGGCCTCGAACCTAGGTCACTCCGGGTATGAGACCGGAGGGCCAGTACTAAACCAACCATGCCACACGACCCACTAAAAGGAGTGTGCAACTAGGATCTAACTAGCTTCCATAGACATTACCTATCTACTCATACATGTGTAATGATAGCAAGGTTTTACACACACTCCCCGTGGGCACTCGGTGGAAATTGATTTAGAAATTCGAAACCGAAGTCAGATACTGAGTTATATATATAAAAAATGGAATAATGCAATACCGCATTGATATAGGTGTATAACAATCCTCCCTGACCTGTCCTCGAACCTAGGTCACTCCGGGTATGAGACCGGAGGGCCAGTACTAAACCAACCATGCCACACGACCCACTAAAAGGAGTGTGCAACTAGGATCTAACTAGCTTCCATAGACATTACCTATCTACTTATACATGTGTAATGATAGCGAGGTTTGACACACACTCCCCGTGGGCACTCGGTGGAAATTGATTTAGAAATTCGAAACCGAAGTCAGATACTGAGTTATATATATGAAAGATGGAATAATGCAATACCGCATTGATATAGGTGTATAACAATCCTCCCTGACCTGGCCTCGAACCTAGGTCACTCCGGGTATGAGACCGGAGGGCCAGTACTAAACCAACCATGCCACACGACCCACTAAAAGGAGTGTGCAACTAGGATCTAACTAGCTTCCATAGACATTACCTATCTACTCATACATGTGTAATGATAGCGAGGTTTTACACACACTCCCCGTGGGCACTCGGTGGAAATTGATTTAGAAATTCGAAACCGAAGTCAGATACTGAGTTATATATATGAAAGATGGAATAATGCAATACCGCATTGATATAGGTGTATAACAATCCTCCCTGACCTGGCCTCGAACCTAGGTCACTCCGGGTATGAGACCGGAGGGCCAGTACTAAGCCAACCATGCCACACGACCCACTAAAAGGGGAGTGTGTGCAAAACCTCGCTATCATTACTCATGTATGAGTAGATAGGTAATGTCTATGGAAGCTAGTTAGATCCTAGTTGCACACCCCTTTTAGTGGGTTGTGTGGCATGGTTTGTTTAGTACTGGCCCTCCGGTCTCATACCCGGAGTGACATAGGTTCGAGGCCAGGTCAGGGAGGATTGTTATACATGTATATATATGTGTGTGTGTGTATTATACACATGCGTGTATATATGTGTACGCACACACACATACAGATGTTCAATGTATTCAGTTTCTCGTGCTTTTAGTATTCCTTGGACATCAAAGTTTAAGTATTTCTGTCCTGCAGCAGTGTTTTGGCGTCGTCAGCGGCAAACATTCTTGATGTCACTTGATTTGGTTTTTACTTTCTCTCTAAGATTTAAACTTCCAACAGTTCTCCTGTCCTAGTTTACTGAAGAAGTTTGTGTAGCGTAAATTAGAATTGTTATATCAGCCGAACTGTCGTAATGTGAAGATTTGTGACTGTGGACTCAAAAGTAAGATTGGGACGATTTGATCATGATACTCTTCCAAGGTGAGATTTTGTAAGTAGCATTCTTTGAAGCACCTCATTATGTTGCATTTTTTGTGTATGAGGAAGTACATATTATATAGATTTTGGGGACAGGAAGTGACAGAAAAATGTGAGCTGCTGAAGTTCAAAGGAAAGAATGCAACTTTTTCAACTGACAATATCTACCTCAGATGAAGGAAGGAAGAAGCTGTGATGTTTTGTTCACTGCTGTGTGTATTTCTTGTCAGGGGATGAGCTCTGAATCATCACCTTTTTGTATTGTGTGTGTGAGAGAGTGAGTGTGTGCGTGAGTGAGTGTTTCATTACCCCCGTGTGGACTTGCAAATCAAGACAAAACTGATTGGTTGCACCTTTACTTTTTATTAATGAAAATATACTCTTACAGAAGTATGCCACTCTGTACTAGATGACAATTTAATTCCTCAGTTATCTCTGTATTACCGATTAGGTTCTCTTCTTATTGTGAAAACTAAAGCAACTTTTATGAGATCTCAAAATGGCACCAAAAGGTGAAACATATGGCCCATAATTGTAATTATATTTTTTTGTTTTTTTGTACGCCCTTCCTTCTGCTACACCTATACGATTCCGTTTGTCAAATGATGTCTATTCCCGTCTTCCCATACAGCAAATCTGGGCTCATAGTTCCTCCTTATGTGTCTAATAGATTGAATCTTTCCTGACAGTTCTGTTTATTTATTCCACTTTGTCACAGATAACCGTCGGATTCGGAGTATTAACCATTACCAAAAATAGGATTGGATTCATATTTGGTGTCAATATATATTGCGATAACACACATTTCGAGCTTAATTTGATTACAATACACGGAGTTAAACTTCCAGAAGAATAGAGTATAGGAGGCACACATGTGATTGCACACTAATCCCCACCTAAGCCTTTGACACCACTTAAGCAGCGAGGTTCGCGTTCACCCAGTCACCGATTTGACTAGGGATGCCAGCTTTTGAAGAAAAAAATATAATACTAATAGATAGTTATTCGTGTGCAATTACGTTAAAAAAAAAAAAAAAAAAAAAAACTTGCCAGGGATGCTGCAAACATCAAAATGATTACCAACTGTCAACAAATGAGCCTTTTTTTCAAAAGTTGGCAGCTCCTAGTAAATTTGTGACTTATCAGCAGACGTAGGCACAGAAGCATTTTAGAACAGCACTTTCTAGGACAGCCAACACGGTTTGCATTTGATGTTACAGTTACTTGATCATAGGGGTCACATGAAGCCGTGGGTACCGACATATTTCTGAATGCGACTCCATAAATGCTGTCAACTCAAGCCCTCTGCAGCTATCCCAAGTAGGAACATTTCAGGTGGCTCGAAATGGCTGAAACTCGGTGCAGTATTTTAAGCAATATTGGTTGTAAGCTGGTAAGCGCTGTGCATATTGTTATCATCACTATTACAAATTAACGTTTGCATTATTATCACAAATAAACGATAGCACCACCATCACAAATTAATGTTAGCATCACTATCAAAGGTTAACGTTACCATCAACATCAGAAACTAACGTTGGCATTACGATCACAAATAAAGGTTAGCATCACTATCACAAATTGACATTAGCATCACCATCATAAATTGAGGTTAGCATCACTATCATAAATTAACATTAGCATTACCATCATAAATTAAGGATAGTATCACTATCACAATTTAACGTTAGCATCACTATCATAAATTAAGATTAGCATCACCATCACAAATTAAGGCTAGTATCACTATCACAAATTAACATTAGTATCACTATCACAATTTAACGTTAGCAACAGCATCACAAATTAACATTAGCATCACTATCACAAGTTAAGGTTAGTATCACAATCACAAATTTAATGTTGGCATCACCATCACAAATTAAGGTTAGTATCACTATCGCAAATTAACATTAGCATCACTATCACAATTTTACGTTAGCAACAGCATCACAAATTAACATCAGCATCACTATCACAAATTAAGGTTAGTATCACTATCACAAATTAACATTAGCTGCACTATTACAAATTAAGGCTAGTATCACTATCACAAATTAACGTTAGCATCACTATCACAATTTAACGTTCGTATCACCATTACAAATTAACATTAGCATCACTATAACAATTTAACGTTAGCATCACCATCACAAATTAAGATTAGTATTACTATCACAATTCAACGTTAGCATCACTATCAGAAGTTAACGTTAGCATCACTATCACAAATCAACATTAGCATCACTATCACAAATTAACGTTATCATCACTATCACAAATTAAGGTTAGCATCACTGCCATCAACATGATTCTTCCAATACGTCACCATCCATTCCAGCAAGATGCCAGATACTATTCGAGTTCTCATAGACCCAATTTGACAGCTTACTTCCCATGAAATATCATAAAGCATACATCAGGTACCACAGCCTCCCACGGAAGTTCTAATATTTTCATTGCAACTGCAACACATGCCATCGTTTTACATTAACAATTGTGTCAAAGGGATAGAATGAGTTTCATGTGCAACCATGCACTCGGCCTTGTAGTAGCCCCCACCCCCTCTCCCCCGCTTTACACTTTGCCCAGTTTTATTTACCAGTTTAAATAAAACCTAGAGGGCAGCAAGAAAATCTGACCCACTACTTTCTCTGTTGCTCTTTTTAGCTTCTTCTTCGCATGCTTTAGCCATCTTTCTTTATAAGGTTTCTTTTTTTTTTCTCCTACTCTTAAAAGAAAAAAAGACATACCGACCTCGGACCTTTGACGGTCAAACTAGACCTAACATCAACGTATTAAATTACCTTGTTTACACAACACATAGCTATCATCCAATAAACTTCAAACTGTGAGTTTATTTAATCCACACTGGTCCATTATGTTGTTTTTATCTCCATTATGCTCAGCATCTTGCCACTTCTTGCTTAGAGGTATTAAGCTAAGAGGCTTTGTTTATTGTATTGCAATGCCATAAAATACTGAATAGGTTTCATTTTCTATTGGCATGGACAAATCATTATTCATAAGGGACCATAGTTTTGAAAAACTTGAGCTTGATTTAATCTCTAAAGATTTTAAAAAGCTCATTTAATCTAGCTCGTGTTATTACTCTGCACTTTTAAATATACATCCCCTTTTAACATGTACCTAAGATCGATATGTTGTGACAATAGATAAACATTAGAAAACAAAAACGTGTGGTTGGAGTCAACTCATGAAAAACGTCTAGGATATGGAGCTACATATTTATTTTCCACTGAAAATATTTTATCATAGTCGGTCCATTCTACCGAGAAGATGTGTCGAATATTAGTTTGAAAGTTTTTTGAAAGGGTTCTTTAACATTTCTTTTTGTTAAAAAAATAATTAGGATATGTCATGTTGTCATGTATATGTTGATAAGTTTATAAGAGAGATATAGTGATTTCTTCGTCAGCATCTGTAGTTTTGTTTTGTTTTGGTTTGGTTTTTGTTTTTGTTTTTTTGTGGGGAGGGATGCAGAATCAAACTAGCCTGTTATCAAATTAATTTTATTGCAAAATGTGTTTATACTTTGGTAAAAATATAAACATATTACAATGTAAAGTAATTTAGAAGCACTTGCGGTGAACAATGCCGGGGCCTGATTCCTCGTACTCATCCTTGGTGATCCACATCTGCTGGAAGGTGGACAGAGAGGCCAGGATGGAACCGCCGATCCACACAGAGTATTTGCGCTCGGGAGGAGCAATGATCTTGATCTTGATAGTGGAAGGAGCCAAGCAAGTAATCTCTTTCTGCATGCGGTCAGCGATACCAGGGTACATGGTGGTACCTCCAGACATGACAATGTTGGCGAAGAGATCCTTCCTCAAATCAATATCGCACCTCATGATGGAGCTGTGGACGGTCTCATGAACACCAGCAGATTCCATACCCAGGAAGGAAGGTTGGAACAGAGACTCGGGGCAACGGAAACGCTCGTTGCCAATGGTGATGACCTGACCGTCTGGAAGTTCGTAAGATTTGTCTAATGAAGCTGAAGCAGCAGCAACATTCATCTCGTTTTCGAAGTCAAGGGCGATGTAACAAAGCTTCTCCTTGATGTCACGAACGATTTCACGTTCGGCGGTGGTGGTGAAGGAGTAGCCACGCTCAGTCATGATCTTCATCAGGTATGCAGTCAAGTCACGACCAGCCAAGTCGAGACGAAGGATGGCGTGAGGAAGACAATAACCTTCGTATACAGGGACCATGTGAGACACACCATCTCCAGAATCACAGACAAGACCTGTGGTACGACCAGAGGCATACAGGGACAGGACAGCCTGGATACACACATACATGGCGGGTGTGGTGAATGTCTCGAACATGATCTGAGTCATCTTTTCGCGGTTGGCCTTGGGGTTGAGAGGAGCCTCAGTGAGAAGTGTGGGGGACTCCTCAGGGGCAATACGAAGTTCGTTGTAGAAGGTGTGATGCCAAACCTTTTCCATGTCGTCCCAGTTGGTGATGATACCGTGTTCAATAGGGTATTTGAGAGTCAAGACACCTCGCTTGCTCTGGGCCTCATCGCCGACGTAGGCGTCCTTCTGACCCATACCGACCATGACGGCCTGGTGACGGGCACGGCCGACGATGGAAGGGAACACGGATCGGGGGGCGTCGTCACCGGCGAAGCCAGCCTTGACCAGGCCGGAGCCGTTGTCCACGACCAGCGCGCACATATCTTCTTCGTCACACATGGTGGATGTTGGTCAAAGGCTGACTTCTACCTGCAAATACATAAATTCTAAATATATAAATAAATTGTAAATAAATTGGTGAATAAAGGATCGGTCATTGAAAGTCAATCTTTTCTGTACACACGTAAACAATTTATGCTTATATAAACATACATCCCCCCACACACATATGTGCATGTGTGTGTATATACATATATATAATACATATATGTGTGTGTGTATGTATGCATATATATATGTTTGTTTATATTTGTATATATATGTATATTCATAAATACATACATATCGTATGTATTTATGTATATGTATATATACATATATACATATACATAAATACATATATATGTATATATGTATTATGTATATCTATATGTATATACATATATATACATACATATGTATATACATACTGTATGTGTGTATATATGTATAAACACATACATGTGTATATACATACTGTATATATACATATATATGTATATACATACTGTATATATATTTATTATATATGTGCATATATAGATATATATACATGTATGTATCTGTCTATATAAATATGTGTATACATGTATATATATGTATATATATATATATATATATATATATATATTTGCGTTTGTGTATATATGTACTCTCACACAAATATGTATATATATACATATACATATGTGTGTGCGTGGGTGTGGGTGGATGAATGCGGGCGTGGGCATGGGCACACACACACGCACGCACATACACACACACATGCACACACACATACAAACATACACACATATGTGTGTGTACTATACATAGTATATACAAACGCACACACACACACGCAACAACAAAACCGTATAAATCAAATAGGAAGTGACAGTTTTTTTCCGGTCAAATATTATCGAGCAATTAACTAAGTATAATTTTCCAGTAGCGCTTTACAATGAAAGGGTTATCGTCATTTTCCAAACGTCAGTTTCCCTATGCCATCATTTTCACAGCACTTGACTACACCACGACGCGCCACGTACTACTTAATCCCAACTTACTGAGAACTTGTCCGCACACCGCGAGATCGACTGAAGAGCTGGCCAATGAGCCTAGCCTTTTATACTATAACTCCGTACTCTAAAATGAACTCGAAAATATTTATGTATGTTATTTTTTTTTTTTTTTTACCTTGTGGCCGAATATTTACGATGTTACTCATTTGGATTTCACCCACGGTTCTCCGACGGTTTTCCTAACGAAGGTTTCAAGAAGTGGAACTGAGCCAGGGGTGCCCATTTTGTATTTGCAACGATCGACGTCACGCATTCGGTGACCCTCCCTTTGCGCGACCGTTGAAGGGTACTCCAACATAGCCTACGGTGGTCAGCCTTCAGGGAGTGTGAATAAGTTGGGGATGACAATCAGAAATAACACAATGCTAGATAAGCAAATGGTGTTTCGTAAATTTGATGATGTAATTTCTAAATGATAATTACACATCTTGCAGTGTGTAATTACTCATCTTCTGCCATACCTTTTTGCAATGACTGCGTGGCTTCCTGTGCTTTTACAATATTTCCCTAGGGTGCAAATGTTGACAAATAAATATCATGTAAAATCTAAATTCATTACAAAGTCATTTTTCATTTATAATCCTTATATATTCATTATGTAGTGAACGTGTCAGATTTGAATGTTTTCT
Organism: Penaeus chinensis; assembly: GCF_019202785.1. Lineage (NCBI taxonomy): Eukaryota > Metazoa > Arthropoda > Malacostraca > Decapoda > Penaeidae > Penaeus > Penaeus chinensis. Next base: position 17,208,556 of record NC_061846.1, on the reverse strand, counting down.
CAAACATAACACCTAATTATGGGTTATAAATTCAGCGCAAGACATTTTTCTTCTAATAGTCTTCTATTTATATTCTTAGATTTAGTATAATCGCTCTGTTAATTGCCAGTTGCTATTGCTATCACTAAAAACAATTTCTTTAGAATTTAGCACTGGGACTCATTTTTCCTCGCGGAGATGCTCATTTAAGAACCTATTTTCATTCATCATTGTTAACCGAGGCTATTGTGATATTGCGGAGCCCTAATAAATATTTTACTGAATTATTCTAAAATAGTTATGCGTTATTTGTCTCGGGTCACGTTGAGACAACCTTAACATTCACTAAATATAAACCTGTTAAAAAAAAAAAGGCAAACACGCGATTACCTTAAACATGATGTCACAGCCAAAACAAAAGAGACAGGTCATACTGAGTACTAGAAATTAAAGGGTATCTAGATTTTATTCTAGATATTTGACTATCTTCCAAGATAAAGAATAATAGTACCTTAAACAAAAACAAACGAAATCAGTAAAACAAATAAATTGCAAAGTAATCTAGATTTTGCACGCCAGTGAAAGGTTTTGAATTTCACTATTTCATTAATAATTTGTCGCTATGATATCAAGAACACATTTCAGATTTGCACTTAACTTCGCTGCAAGAATTTCTTGCAGAATATGGCAGCACGACATGATTGTAGGATTAATGTTTCTTTTTGTTCCTTGTTCTTGTAAATTAATTATAATGAATAGATAAATAAACAAGACATATGAAAAACAGAGTTTACGAATTGGCTTCTATTACCTTTCAGTCTATAATGATTCAGATCCTGTGACAGAGGTTTAACAGCCTTCGTCACTTTAATAATGGAATATCTTTCACTTCGATAACTTTTTAAAACCTGTCTCAGTTGTGTGTGTGTGTGTAAATATATATATATATATATATATATATATATATATATATATATATATATGGATATATAGATATATATATATATATATTTATATATATATATTTGTGTGTATATATGTATGTATGTGTGTATGCATATAAACACATACACACACATATGTGTGTGTGTGTGTGTGTGTGTGAGCGGGCTGGAGAGCGTGTGTGCGTATGCTTGTGCGTATGTGTGACTGTTGTCTCACATGTAAGCGGTAATCGAATTGTACTACTTAGGGATTACGAACGCGATGTACAGACACAGCAACGAAAGGTGAAGTACCAAACATGTTATGCTGATTTCTCGTAAGAGACTGGTAGATAGATAGATGGTAGACAGACAGACGGGCAGAAAGAAACAGTCAGAGACAAAGACAAAAATGGTGCCAGAAATGGAGAACGAGAGATACAGAGGCAGAGACACAGATACACAGTGACACAGTCAAACAAGACTCGCAGAAATGGAGAGAGAGACAATGACATCGAGAACGTACACAGTGTCAGAAGAAGACAGAGAGTCAGATAAACACACACACGCATATAAATGATATATATATATATATATATATATATATATATATGTACATATATATGTACGTACATATACGTGTGTGTGTGTGTGTGTGTGTGTGTGTGTGTGTGTGTGTGTGTGTGTGTGTGTGTGTGTGTGTATGTGTGTGCGTGTGTGTATGTGTGTATATGTGTGTGTGTGTGTGTGTTTGTGTATGTGTATGTGTATGTGTGTATGTGTGTGTGTGTGTAAATATAGATATATGTGTATATCTATGAATATATAAATACGCATGTGTATATATACAAATATATATATAAATATACATACATATAAAATATTTATGAATATATACATTATTTATAAATGTATTTAAATTTATAAATATATATATTTATATATATATGCTTGTGTGCATATATATGTATATACATACATACATATGTATTAACATATATATATGCATATACATATAAATATATATGCATGTGTGTATATATATATAAGTATACACACACACGCGCACACAACACACACACACACACACACACACACACACACACACACACACACACACACACACACACACACACACACACACACACACACATACACACATGTATATATATGTGTGTGTATGTATGTATGTATGTATTAAAGATTTCCACTCCTTAAAGATTTCCATTGATCCACTTCGGCTTAACCTAGAATGTCGAAATTTCATACACATCTCTTTAAGCCATGTTTTGATTTCCAGTCATATATATATACATAATATACATAAAAATAGAAGATAAGTAAGGTGTTTTGCTTACGTATATTCTCCACAGGTGGAGTATGTGACTGTGTTGTGTTGACGTGACGACAGTTTACAAAAGTTTGAATGCTTGGATGTCCGTTGAAGGGAGCGTCTGTGAGTGAGGGAATGGAGGGGTTAAAGTGGGGGAAGGGGTAATACGTGCAAATTACTTCAGGGTATAAAGGGTATTTGAGCTTTCATTGTTGATCATGTCAGGTTTTGACAATTTACATCTTGTGCTTTTCTCATTGTTGTGAAGTCAAGGTTTGTTTTAAGAGAATGATCTCGGATTAGTGAGTGCACTGGAAAGGATAGTGGACGTAATGTGCAATAAAAATAAACTTTATGCCCTTTAGATTCCTTGTTGTTGAACCTATATATCTAGCGTTACAGCTAGAACATTTGTAAGAGTAGATTACGTTTGAGCATAGATGTTTTAGAAAAGAGACTTTGTCAGAAAAAAAACGAACGAATGTTCAGGAATTGAAGATCCTTCTGAAATTGGTTTGGGGAAATGGTAGGTAATTAGTTTCTGTAGTTCCTTCCATAAAACAAAGCTTGTGTGTTCATAGTAAGGTAGTTTAAGGTATCGGATGCATTGTAATTCATTGGTTCTGGGCAATGCACCTTAAGAATATGCTTATATGTTTTAGGATGACAGCCAACGGGAATTTGTCTTTCAAAAAGGTTTCTAAGAACTGTGGAGAATATACGCAAGCAAAACACTTTATTTATATTCTATGTTTAGAATTTCTCAGTTATCTGGTGTTCAGTTGAAAAATACGGAATTACTTTTTTGCACTACAATGAATACGTTCCAAAAGAACGGTCTGTAGCGCTACGGTGGCGCTCAAATGTAAACAGTGACCCACACGAGCTTTTTTTTTTTTTTTTTTTTGTTTAAACACATTTTACAATTGCTTTTTTACTAGTATTTAAATCAGTAATCTTTTTATCTTTACATATATTTTCCATTAATATTCCAGCAGCTAGACATACAAGTCAGAAATCATGTTCTCATGTTTCTTCACATTTAACTTCATATGCTTAATAGTAGTCAAATACCAATCAAGAAGTACTCACTTGGTTTCAAATGATCTTAAAAGTTCATATGGCAGAATTCATACCGAAAAATATTCTTTGGCATTCTACATAATCTGCGTTTGAAAACAATGTACGCGTCGTCTGCTAGGCACACCACCTCTCAGGACCAAAAATACAGTATCACGGCTACAGGCCGTTCCGGGGAAATTGTGCGCTTCGTAGTGTTGCGAAGTGCCCAGCGGAACGCAGGGCTGAGGTTTTAGTTTTTTTATATGCGTTAATGTTTTTTGTTTCTTTCTACTTACGTTTTATTCGCTGTAATTATGTATTCAGTATTAATGTACATGGTTTTACAAATTTGTTTCTCTTGTCCATGTAGATTCTGAAAGCTAAAT
>NC_061846.1:17189873-17197373 GCF_019202785.1 Penaeus chinensis | reverse complement strand
ACGAGAAATTAAAACAGACTCAGAAACTCAGGAAAAAGAAAGAGAGAGAGAGAGAGAGAGAGAGAGAGAGAGAGAGAGAGAGAGAGAGAGAGAGAGAGAGAGAGAATGAGAGAGAGAGAGAGAGAGAGAGAGGGAGGGAGGGAGAGGGGGGAGGGCAGAAATAGGCTCACGAGCAGAGTATACAAAGTACCCAGGTAGTAGCCAAAATGAAAGAGAAATGACATAAATAAAAAAAATAATAAGTCTGTTTAATAATAAATATGTGAACTGTGAGGTTCAAAGGCCCGACTTAAACTATCGGGAAATAGCAATGCATTCAGACACTGAGGTATAAATGAAGGCTATTTCCTGTACGTGGCGATGGCGTTCAGACACTTACAGTATATCACTCCCTAATACATTGATATTGTTATTTATCAAGATATCTCAATGTCTTACTCTTTAATACCACCTTCAGGATAAATTCCAATACAAAGTTATATTATATAACTTTCATAGATAACTAGGTATATTTATATATATCTAGGTATGTTTGTATGATGTATATCTGTATATATGCTTATACTATATATCTATCTATCGATCAATCTACATATATTATATATGTACATATCAATTTTCAGATTCAGAGTTCCTACATCAAGAAAAGAAATTATGACAAAAATATCATCAGTACAAAGTGATAAGATGCTCCTACATTAATGAAATCTGTGTTTAGGGTAACTACTGCTTAGATTAAGGACTTTTAAGGAAGCTCCACGTGTTCTTCAACTCAAAATGAAAGTTATAATATTTCTATATTTAATTAATAGTTTAATCATGATTATTTATGACATGTTTATATATGAGTGTTTTTGCTTTAAATTTCCCTATAATGCCAATATCAGCTCATTCAGTTTTCATATGTCGAAGTTCTCATTCTCCTTAATGACACTTGAGACACTCCCTGATGTTGCTTCTTGTTAGTTAATCATTATAATTTTAAAATTATCATAATCCGTATTAAGGTCATTACATGAGTTCTCTCTCCACAAGCTCATCAAAAAGTACTTTTGCGATAATGTCCAATACAATATGAAACAGTGAATTATGTCATTTGATGCGTTTTCTAGAGTGGTAGAAATGGCAGAGAAATGGTCAAATGCCATCGTCAACAGTACATTATATTAGAAATACTTTCGGGAACGAGTGTACCTAGCACCTGTCGCTGCTATTTGATCAACGGCAAAAAAGAGTAAGGATGGCATGAAAGAAAACGCGGAAGAGAGAAAGTAGAATAAGAACGAGGAATTCAAAAAAAAAAAGAGAGAAAAATAAAACACTTGGGTAAAGGAGAGCCAAGAAATGGATATTATAAAACAGACACGAAAGGCGAGGCGCGCGTCTCCCGCTACAGGATACGTATATAGGAACCTCGGCTTTCTTCGGCTCACTGAGATCTCTTCTCCCCAAAAGTAGCCAATGAGCCTCGAGCGCCGCGAGATGAATTAATCGTGCTGCGTCCACCTCATGAACAGGCAGGATTCTCGGAACTGCAGTATAATTAACTTGTGAATAGAAAACGTTCGAGGGAGGAGAGTGAGAGAGAAATTGTCTCTTTGCCTTATTTAGCCCAGTGTGAATCCCGAACGCACGTTCTCACAATAGAATTTTGCTCACCTTTGTTCTTTTTCACATACGAGGCTCAGGCAAAAAAAAAAAGAGTCTATAAATAAAAATGAGTCAAGCTGCTGAATCGGGAGGGGGCAGAAATGTACTGAATTCCGATGAGGACTTTTTCTCATTTTCTTTCTTCCCGCTCGTCGCACAATTAATGACGCGTTGACAATACGTCCATGACGCTAACGTGCATTGTTTTGGAAGTGATTAACGAAATACTTCGTCTGTCTTCAGATAATTTTCACAATAATGCAGCAGCATGGCAACAGGTCACCCCTAAACACCTTGCACCTCAACAAGCAAACACAAACAGCTTGCTTGTGTGTTTGAGGCACCTTGTTCAATTTAAACTTCGAAGGCGCAAGCAGACTGAAGTATGCGTTGGAGCCAATCACCTGCCCCTGAGCTAAATCAGACCATCCAACGCTCGGGGAAAAACAAACACAGAATTGTTTACTTTGTTGTACGTATGAGTTAATTTCCCACTTTATTGTTTGATTAACGCTGTTTCAGATGTTTTTGTTTTTTTTCCGTGTCTTGATATCTGTCATTTATGTCGATATATTTGCAAATAAATTAAATGGTGTTGTAGTTCATATATAATGAAAATAGTGACACCAAAATTACAAAAGTGATAATGAAAATATAAAAGCATAATAGTTAACATGATATCGAATCACAAAAAATACACTAAATAAACAATAGAGAAAATTCATGTGAAAGATGATTATGTAAGAAATCAATAATCGCAACAACAATTCCAATTGCTGATCATAGTAATGACAATAACAAAAATCATAATAATACTGATAATAAAAATGATACTGGGGGTTATAAGAACCATGTTATTGATACGATATGCATGATACAAATTATGAATAATTCTTGTGAAAAAAGTGATGGTTAGATAATATAACAAGTGTCATTATTATTATCATTGTTATTATCATCATTGTCTTTATTATTATCATCCTTATTACTATCATTATTTTCATCATTATCATTACTAGAATTATTATTATATCATTATTATAGTTATTAGAATTGTTATTATTATTATGGTTATTATAATAATCATTTTTTTTACTATCATCATCATTATTATTTTTATTATTATTGTTATTGCTATTATGGCTTTTATTATTATTGGTGGTATTGTTATTACAAGTATTAGTATCATTATTAGCATTATTACTATTATTATATTTTGATTATTGTTATTATTACTATTATTGTTATCCTAATTATCATCATTATTATTATTATTATTATTACTATTATTATTATAATTACTAATATTCAAAGGAAAAATTTATAAGTGATGGTTAGATAAGGAATAACACAACTATTACAAGTGTTATTGTTATCATTATTATCATTATTATCATTATTATTATTATTATTATTATTATTATTACTGTTACTATTATTATTATTATTATTATCATTATTATTATTATTATCATTATTATTATTATTATTATCACTAGTATCATTATTATCATTAATATTACTATTATTATCATTATTATTACTGTTATTATTATCATTATTATTATCATTATCATTATTACTATTATCATTATTATTATTATTATTACCATTATTTTCATTATTATTATAATTGTTATCATCAACTATTACAAGTGTCATTATTACTATTATCATTATTATTGTTATGTTTATTATTATTATTATTATCATTATCATTGTTATTATTATTATCATTATTATTATTATTATCTTTCTTATCCTTATTTTTTTTTTATCCTTATTATAATTGTTATCGTTAATAATATTATTATTATTATTATTATTATTATTATTATCATCATTACTGCTATTATGTTGTTATTATTTTTATTACCATTATTTTTGTTATTTTTATTATTATTGTTATTATTATCATTATTATTATTATTATTATCATTATTATTATTATTATTATTATCATTACCGTTCTTATTATTATCATTATTATCATTATTATTATTACAATTATCATTATTATTATTATTTTTATTATTATTATTACCATTATTTTAATTATCATTATAATTGTTATCATCAACTATTACAAGTGTCATTATTACTATTATCATTATTATTGTTATTTTTATTATTATTATTATTATCATTATCATTGTTATTATTATTATTATTATTTTTATTATCTTTCTTATCCTTATTATTGTTTTTTATCCTTATGATAATTGTTATCGTTAATATTATTATTATTATTATTATTATTATTATCATTACTGCTATTATCTTATTATTATTGTTACCATTATTTTTATTATTTTTATTATTGTTGTTATTATTATCATTATCATTGTGATCATTATTATCATTATTATTATTATCATTATTATTATCATTATTATTATCATTATTGTTATTATCATCATTATCATTATCTTTCATATCCTCATTATTATTAAAACTCTTATCCTTATTATCATTATTATCGTTATTATCAACTATTACAAGTGTCATTATTGTTATCATTATTATTGTTATTATTATTATTATCATTATCATTATCATTATTATTATTATTATTATTATCTTTCTTATCCTTATTATTATTAAAAAATCTTATCCTTATTATAATTGTTATCGCTAATATTATTATCATTATTATTACTATGATTATCATTATTATTATCATCATCATCATCATCATCATCATCATCATCATTATTTTAATCATTATCATTTTTGTTATTATCATTATTATTATTATTATCATTATCATTATTATTAATATCATTATTATTATCATGATTGCTATTATTATTTTATTATTATCATTATTATTATTATCATTACTGCTATTATTTTATTATTATTATTATTATTATTATTATTATTGTCATTATTACTATTAATACTATTATTGCTATTATTGTTATCATTATTATAATTATTATTATTATCATTATTATTATCATTATTATTATTATTATATTATCATTATTGTTATCATTATTATTATTATCATTATTTTTATTGATATTATCATTATTATTGTTATCACTATCACTATCACTATTACTGTCACTATCACTATCACTCACTATCACTATCACTCTCACCATCATCATTAGTATCCTTATTTTTATCATTTACATCATTACTATTATTATCATCATCAATTTAATTGTTTTTTGTTATCATTATTGTTATTATTATCATTTTTGCTATAATTATCATCATTATTATTATTGTTGTTGTTGTTGTTGCTGTTGTTGTTATTGTTATTATTACTATTATTGTTATCATCAATATCATTATTATTGTCATTATCATTATCATTATCATTATTATCATTATTATTATCATTATTATTATTATCATTATTATCATTATTACTATTATTGTTGTTATCATTATCATTATCATATTATTATTATTATCATTATTATTAGTAGTAGTATTAGTATTTTTATTATTATTATTGTTTTGTTTTGTTGTTGTTGTTATTATTGTTATTATTATCATAATTATTATCATTAGTAATAGTATCATTATTATTATCATTTTTATTATTATCATCATCATCATTGCTATTATTATAATTATCATTATTACTATTATTATTATTATTATTATTATCATTATTGCCATTATGATTATTATTATCATTATTATTGTTATTATTATTATTAATATTATTTTTATTTTTATTGTTATCATTAAGATTATTATCAATACTATCATTATAACTATTAGCATTAATATTATTATCAATATTATCATTACCATTATTATTGTTGTTGTTGATGTTATCATAATCATTGTTGTCATTATTATCGTTATCAGTATTATTACCATTACCATTATTAGTATTAGTACTACTATTGTTATTATCAATACTACTACTAGTAGTAGAAGCAATAGGAGCAGTTGTAGTATTAGTTGTAATTGTAGTAATAGTAGTAGTAGTAGCAGTACTAGTAGCAGTAGCACTTTAATTATTATTATTATTATTATTATTATTATTATTATTATTATTACTATGACCATTATCATTATTATTATTATTATTATTATCATTATCATTATCATTACTATCATCATCATCAATATTATTATCATTTTATAATTATTATCAGTATACATTTTCTCATTATTCTTATTACTATTAGTAGTGGTAGTAGTAAAACTTTTACTGTCATTATGATTATTCTTATCTTTATTAAAAGCAGTAATAGTAGTATCATTCTCATTCTCATTATCATTATCATTATCAGACAGACCTTTGGCCCATCTCCAACTCATCACGACAGGTCTGTGTCCTTGATATTGCCCAGTGTTGCTCCATACTGACTTTGGATAATAGTCTTGACTCATTCCTGAGTTAACAGGGAAGAAGCCCCACCACACTTTATAGGAGCAATGTAATTATTACAATAATTCGCGTTGGAATTCCCCTACATCGCAGGGTCTCCCATAGCAGTTCGCGATGCACCAAGCCAATTGCTTTCTTGAGGTCGATGTAGGCTGCAAGCAGCCCACTATTCACGACGGCGTTCCACAATGAAGTGCGAGGATACGGTCTAATGTGGACTGCTATGGTGTCTGGTGTCTCAGTAAGTGGTCCATGTCAGGAGAATGTAGGTAAAAACTTTGCCTGGTATGCTGAGCAGTGTAGTGCCATGGTAGTTGCTACAGTCTCAACGATCCCCTTACCCCTTCCAGAGAGGGAATGGAACCAGACTGCCAGGACAGTATTCAAGACCAGTGCCATAGGTTCACCCCCAACCTTTAACACAAGGCTACTCAACTACTATGCGCATAGGTCTAGTTAGACAAGTTCCAATAATCGCAGAGGTCCGGATAAATATAATACATGCAGTCATGAAAATAAAACCACCAATCGAAGTACTAGTGGATATAAAAAAGATATACAATTTTGTAGCTAAAATATAACAAGACTTGGATATTTTCCTTTCTAAAAACAACTGAAATGGTGAATTTTCAAATGGAAAAAATATATATTTACTGTTTAATATACTGCCACTTCATTTTATTTAATCATACTCTTCTCCACGAGTCGCCAGCTGAGTAGCAATGCATTAGCAGCTCAGCAGGGATACCACATATACCTGCATCTTTCCCACCCAACAGCTTAGAGATCGGAAGTTCCTCGCTGATGGGTGGGTCCGGCACAGGGATTCCGACGCCCTCTTACGTCCAGTCTAACTGCTGGTGGGTCCCCCTGGTACAGCTCCTCAAAACACTCAGCCCAGCATGATCAGAGATGATTTGTCCATCTACTGAGCAGAGTTCAGTAATATTAGATGTACTCATTATCATTGCCCTTATTAATGCTATTACAATTATTATTATTATTGTTCTATTTGTTTTACATAGTACAATTGTTGTTTTGTTAACAGTTAGTAATATAGTAGTAGTATCATTATCATTATTGTCATTAGCATTATCATTATTACTATTATTATCAGCATCATTATTACCAATACTTTTATTACTATTACCATCATTGTTAACCTTATTGTCATAATTGCTATCATCAGGATTATTATCATGATTATTAATATCACTGATTATTTATCAATGTTACCATTATCCATAATACTAATAATAGTGTTGCTCCTGCTAACTATAAGTAACAATAATTATAATCTTAATAATATTGATGATAATTGTGATATTAGTAATAATAATATAGATGATAAGGGTGATACTTATAATACTATTAGCAATGATATTAATTATAATAATAACAATAATAATACAGATGACAATAACAATAACAATAATAATAGCAATAACTGGAATAACAACCAAGATGATAATAATAATAATAAT
>NC_061846.1:17154873-17159873 GCF_019202785.1 Penaeus chinensis | reverse complement strand
AATGACCAAGGCTGAATATTTGGTCTCTAGACTCTTCACAGAAAAATCAACACATATTGGGACCAAACTACGATGATAAGAATCACACGCTTTCCACTTATTGCGCCTCACTGCAAATCACAGCTGGGACGAATCCCAAAACGCCCTTGTATCAAACTGAATTATTTTCAAAGCAAGTAATACAGATACATTTTTTTAATCAAGCCATGTCTACTTCCGCTGGTATCTTATTCCCTTGTATCAAGTTCCCGCGCTCGAGTTCTCTTGAAATCTTAATCTCGACGGACGGATAATAGTCGGGACTTACCACAAACGTCACAGCCTTGCGTCGGAGAGGGACTGGGGGTATCAAGGGGAAACTACGCGTTATATACAACAGCGCCACTGACGACAAGAATCTGGGCGGAGCTACTTTTTTAAAACGATGTGTCTTATAAAAGAAATATACAGAAAAAAATCACGTTAGATGAGTGCACTTTTTTGGCAAGCGTCGGAGGCTTTGTGGTTTTGAGATAGCAATTAATATGACTCCCTAAGAAGACAAAAATCAGCTGTAAAGTGAAGTGAATATCTCACTTTGTTGCAAATTTCCACGGGATCAACATTCCGACGCGTCACTCCTTACAAGGACTCTTCAGGTAGGTGGAAAGATGCCAGCCTCCTGCAGCGGATTACCGTAGTGACACCTGTAGCTTACCCAGGATACTGTCGGAGAGGAGGCGGCGGCGACGGCGGCGAGGGAAGGGGGATGAGGACTTCTCGAGGAAATAGCACTGGTACAAAAACGTGTCTATGGCGTCCTTGTGGGGAATGAAGTGTCACCAGGTTGTGGATGAGGTGCCTTGTCGACGTCACGATCTGACGCTTCTTTGATTGGTGGTTATTTGGCATCAGCTGATTCGGATCTTATTTTTTTCATCATTGTTATTATTTTTGGTTATGTTAACAGCAAAGTTATCATTTTTTCGAGAATTGCTGTTATTGTTCGCATTATCATTTTCCATTATCATTGTTCTTGCTGTTGTTGTTGATGTTGTTTTGTTTTGTATTGTATAACGATTGCTGCTATATTTGCTATGTTATTAATACGTTATTATTATTGATATTATTATTATTATCACTATTATTATTATTATTATTATTATTATTATTATTATTATAATTATTATTACTATCATTATCATTATTACTATTATTATTATTACTATTATCATTATTATCATCATTATTATTATCATTATTATTATTATTATTATTATTATTATTATTATTATCATTATTATTGTTTTTGTTGTTGCTGTTGTTATCGTCATTATCATCATGGCCATTTTTAGTATTATCATTATTTTTTTACTATCACTGTTATTATTGACATTATTGTTATTACTATTATTGTTATCATCATCATTATTCTATTTATTATCATTATTATCAATTTGTATTGCTATTGTCTTTTTTTCTTTCTTTAATTGCTTTGCCATTATCAGCATCACTATTATTTCTGTAAATATTGCCATCCTTGCTATGATCATTAGCCATATAATGTTAATATCATTACAATTGCTGTCGGTATCTTATTGATATTATTACCAAACTGTTTTTATTACTAATATCAATATTATAGACTTTCTTTCCATTATCTATACTATTATCATTATCATTATTATTGTTATTATTATTATTGTTATTATTATTGTTATTATTATTATTATTATTATTATTATTGTTATTATTATTATTATCATTATTATCATTATTATTATATTATCATTATTATCATTATTATTATTATTGTTATTATTATTATTATTGTTATCATTGTTATTGTTATCATTGTTATCATTATTACTATTATTATCATTCTTATCATTATTATCATTATAGTCATTATTATTATTGTTATCATCATCGTCATCATTAGCATTATTATTATCACTGATGTTATTATCATCATTATCTTTATCATCATCATTATCATTGTCATTGCTATTATCATCATCATTATCAACAACATCATCATTATTATCATTATCACTATTATTACTAATATTATTATTATTACTATCACTATCTTAATTATCATTATTATAATTATTATATTTTTTATCATTTCTACTATTACCATCATCATTACCATCCTTATTTTTAATGTCATCATTATCATTATCATCATTATTTTCCCCTACTATCATTGTTATTATTATTATCATTATTATTATTATTATTATTATCATTATTATTATTATCATTATCATTATTATTATTATTATTATTATTATTATTATTATCATTATTATTATTATTATTATTATTATTATTATTATTATTATCATTATTATTATTATTATTATCATTATTATTATTATTATTATTATTATTATCATTATTATTATTATTATTTTCATTATTATTATAATTATTAGTACTATTACCAACATTAGTAGTAGTATCAGTATTAGTATTTGCATTAGTTTTATCATCACCATCAGTATCATTAGAACTACTGCGGCAAGAACTACTGTTGATATCATCATTATTGTGGTTATTATCATACGATTATAATATAATGATTTTGCTGTTGATACCACAATTGCTATTATTGTTGTTAACATCATAATCATTATCATCCTCACACCTACATCACCATCATCATTATCAACATCATCATCGTCATCACCATCATCATCATTTTCAACATTATTGTCATCACCATCATCATCATAATCATCATCATCATCATCACACCTACATCATCACCATCATCGTTATCAACATATTCATTACGAAATCATCATCGTCGTTATCATAATTATTCGTGACATTACTACTATCACTGTCAGTATCATCAGAATAAAATGCTATGATTTTATTATTTATGCAGCATTACGGTCATACAATATAATACATACACAAAAATATAATTACATTCATACGCAGGAAATGTAACATGCTGCGGATAAAACATCGTAATTAAGACAAGGGAAACATATGATTAGGCTGACTGCTTTACCAATTTAATGCTATATCTGGGCATTAAAAGGAAAAGGCATCGGACATATTTGTGTTTAACCTGTTCTTATCAATCTGAATCTTCCTCGATGTAGGAACCAACTGTTAATCAAGTATCTACAATTACGAGACGTTAATTCTTATTCATAATCTATGTAGGATTTTCCATAATGGATATTTTTATCGTTATAATTACTGGGATTGTCGTTTTTGTCATTGTCATTAATATAATTACCCTTATTGTCTCATTATCTCTATTCTCATTATTATCATCATTGTTGATGGTATTAATTTTGTTGGTATTATCATTCTTCTTATTGTTATCATTCTCATTACATTTAATGTTATTATCATTATAGTTCGTCTCATTAGTATGGTATTAGTATTAACTTTATCAATTGTAGTAATATAATTTTCAGCTTCAGTGACTTTATTATTTACTACAACTATTACCTTTACTAGTATCTTTATTTCACTATATTTATTACTAATATTACGGTTACCATCGTCATTGCAATTATTACTATTGCTATGGACAATATTTTAATTGTATAAATTGCATTGCGAAATTATTCAGTCTATTTTATAGGCTTTTCAGTATTTGCCATTATCATTATTTTTTTTTTTATCACTATCGTTATTTGGGTTATCGTTACTGGCTTTATTACTACTATTGCTTTCACTTTTACTGCAGAACTGGTCTTCATATCAACATTATTCTCGTCATTATTACAATTAATGTTTTTACAAACAGTACGTTCTTGACACGTAATAGTAGCATTGATATCAATAGCTCTTAGCGTTGTCATTATTAACATTATCACTTTACCATTCTCAGTAACATCGTTGCTGTTCATGCGATTATTAGCGAAGTTATTGCCATTAATGGGATGATTATATAGATTATGATTATCGTCATCTTTTTATATTGCCAGTTCGCCAGTTCGCATACTAATTGGCAAAGGTGAGTATCAGATATTCTTATAATTTCTTCATATAATTAACACATTGCATTTGTTCTGCAATATGTTATCTCTTCGTCACAAAAACAACGTATAGAGGAAATAATATAGAATGATTTTGTATTGATCTAAGGAAAAATAAGTAGTTAGGAAGGAAGAATACCCAATGTAAAGGTCTAAGTTAAACGACATATCACCTGCAGTTTTTAACAGATCTAAAAGTCTAGACCGAGCGCTTGTATGTTCGGGGTCGCTAATTGCATGGGATTGGCACGGAATAGATAAATGCCAGAGGGTTTTTTAAAAGCCCAAGCAGTCAGTGACTAAAACTTTTAAGTTATCATCACAGTAAAAGTCTGCTTCGATTTCAAGCAAATGTTTTCCTCAGTAGTGTCTGTTAAACTCCATTTTCTTTTTTTTCGCCGTTTTCTTTCTTGCCAAGTTTTATTCACAACAGTAGATTGTTGCTATTTTTCTGGTGTTCTCGGTCTCTTTATCTTCTTATACTTATTTTTATTTGTTTTCCCTATTTTAGTTTTGACTCTATAGTATGCTTTTATCACATTTTCGCTTCCTGTTAACTACTAATTCCAAGCCTCTTTGTTCTCAGTCTCTCATACTCTCTTGTCTCTTTCTTTCCCATTTGTTACCCAATTTTCCCTCTATTTACGTCGCTCCTCTGTCTTCACTATGCCTCTAAGTTTCTCATCTCACCCTTTCAACGTGCGACCTTCAAGACATCGCTTTTCACCTTAATTACATTCACCAGAGGACCCTCTTCTCTCCCCCCACAAGTACCCGGCGCCGCCACCAAAGTACATGATCCTCCGACCCAAATTAATCCACCTCCTGCCCCTCCCCCACCCACCGCTCCTCCACGTCGCTCAAACACTACCACATTCTCTGTTCCTATCGTTCCGTAACCGTATCTTGTTGCCAGGAATGCGAGAACAAGTGCCCGAGAAGTGCCTCTGCAACCTCAACACAGAAAACGGGAGAGCGAACAAGGAGATTTTCATCGCACATACT
>NC_061846.1:17142373-17149873 GCF_019202785.1 Penaeus chinensis | reverse complement strand
TGATTGTTGTTGATCTTGTTGTTGGTGTTGTTGTTATCTTTAGCATTAGCAATTGCATTATTTTTATCAGCACTGGTATCATCTTTATTTTTATATTATCTATAACCATTAATACCATGCAGACTCTACTGTCATTATTATTTTTATCGTGATTTTTATTATAATTTTATTATGATTATTGTAATTGTATTATCCCTGATTATTAACTGCAATATTATCATTATCTTTATTACTGTCATTATTATATATTTTTAGTATTATTTTTGTTGTTGTTGGTTAGATTATCGTTATAATATTTATTATCATTGTCATTATCATTCATCGTTATCATTACTACTTTTATCATTATCATTATTACTCTAATCCTCGTTATCAATATCACTATTACTATTGCTATTACTATCATCTTTATCAAAATCATTATTATTGTTATTATTATTATTATCATTATCGTTATCATTATTATCATTATTATTATTCTCACTATTATCATTTTCACTATCATCACAATTATTATCATCTTGATCATTATCATTATCATTACCATTACCATTAACATTATCATTGTCGTTATCATTAGCATTACCATTAACATTATCATTATCATTATCATCGTCATAGTAATTATCATCACTTTTATTATTATCCCTTTTCTTATCATTATCATTATCCATGAAAAGGGATGATTAAGTAAAATAGACCCTTACAGAGCCTCCTCATTAAGTAAACACAAAAACGTAAGAATAAGGAAAAAGAAAAAGAAAAAAAAAAAACATACGGGCGATACCTTTAAGAATCCAGTAAGTTCTTATTGACGTAATACGTAATACTCACAGCACTACTACACCCGGAACTGAATCTATGTCGAGACTGGGGAGCATTTCGCGAAACTCTCCTTTATATGTACCTCGAAAGAGCTCAAATAAACCATATGAACAGGGGCCAAAAAAATTCACTGGTACTTGCTTTCCTTTATTTATTTTTTTTTTTGTCTTTTTTTTTTTTTTTTTCAAAACAATGACTTCACACCTTAATTCCACCTGTCGCTTCTCTCTCTCTCTCTCTCTCTCTCTCTCTCTCTCTCTCTCTCTCTCTCTCTCTCTCTCTCTCTCTCTCTCTCTATCTCTCTCTCTCTCTCTCTCTCTCTCTTTCTTTCATTATTTCACCTTCATCCCTCCCTCCCTCGTTCCTTCCCTCCCATTCCTCTTTCCCTCTCCCTCTAACTTTCCCTCTCCCAATCTCTTTCCTTATCTCTCTTAATCGTCCTCTCTCCCCCCTTCTCCCTCCTCCTCTTCTCCCTTATTCACTCCCTCTCTCCCTACCTTCCTCTCCCTCTCTCTTTCCGTCTCCCTCTCCCTGTCACTCCTCTCCCTCTCCTTCATTCCTTCCCTCTCCCTCTCTCCCTACCATCCTCTCCCTCTCCCTTTCTCGTGGCGACGAAGCGAAATAACGCAAAGATGAAACTTATCTCCGCTTCATAAACTTAGCAGATATCGATCTAAGGCTCCTTCTCAGTTTCCTCTTATTTAAACCAAGGTACTCTGAGCACGCACAGAACGGAGCGAAAGAGGAGAAAGGTATTTCAGGATCGGGTTTTAAAAGACGACCTCTTTCTCGTGCCTTTTTATGGCGAGGTAAGCGGGTTGTCTCCCTCCAGCAGGTGTAAGGAGACCGTCGCGTTTGTTATTTCACGGTGGCTCCACAAGTCATAAGATTAGATTTATACGTTCCCCAGGAGCAGAAATTATGTTATTATGCTGATAATTGGGTGGGAAGTGTACCAAAATAGCACGAGCCTTTGAGAACAGATCTGCACAGATTACATTTATACATTTACACACACACACACGCATATATATGTGTGTGTGTGTGTGTGTGTGTGTGTATACATTTATTTATATATATTGATATAATATATACATATGTGCATATTATATACATATGCATACATATATAAATATATAAATATATATATACATATATATATTTGTATGTATATATATATATATGTATAAATATATATATGTAGATATACATATGTAATCTGTGCGGATCTGTGCCCGTATGCTCGTGCTATCTTTTGTACGCTTCCTACCTAATCATTAGCATGTTAATAGAATTTCTGTTCCTGACAAATAGAAACGCACAATCTTATACCAGCACATTATATGTATGGATATACCGTATGTATACATATATATACATATATACATATACATATATATATATATATATTTGTAGATATATATATATGTGTGTGTGTGTGTGTCTGTATATGTGTGTGTGTATACATTTGTACACGTGTATATATATATATATATATATATATATATATATATATATATATATATATATACTCATTTGCGTGAATGTGTGTGTGTATTTATATAAGCATATTTCTATATATATATCTATATATATGGTGGATAAATAGGCGGGTACAGATTTAGGAATCGGACACATTCGTTCCGACGGCTATGACTCGGCCGCCGGGAATCTCGAACGACTGGTCAAGTGAATCAGATGCAGAAACTTCCTAAATCGAGACCGATGTAACTTTGACGATCTGTAGAATGACAAGGGGAATATTGAGTCCTTCCGATACAGGAGCCATGTGAGAAACACCATTGCTTGAATTGGACGGGAGACCAGTGGCACGACCAATGTCTGAAAGGGACACAGCAACTTGAATGGTTGGGATGCCATCTTCTCGCGGTAGTTGTAGCCTCCGTGTCGTCACAGCTGGGGGTGATACTGTGTAATAATTATTAAATAATAATTTTGTTTTATTCCATTTGTAGCAATAGATATTCTTGGTATTAAATGCTGTCTGTTATATTTTGCTTATAAATAGCCAGCTATTTGCAAGGAATGACCGGGTTACCATCCAATGTCGGCGAGGGATTTGAACGCAGGTCAGCAAGATTGCTAGACGAGATCGGTACCGCTGCACCACACAGCACAGGATATTTCAGGGTAAGGATATATCTCCTGCTCTGGACCTCTTCATGACGTAATCGTCCCTCTGACCCATGCCGACCATCACACCCTGGTGTGTGTGTGTGTGTGTGTGTGTGTGTGTGTGTGTGTGTGTGTGTGTGTGTGTGTGTGTGTGTGTGTGCGTGTGTGGAGGGGGGGGGACGTCGAGTGGCGAAGCTGGTTTTGGTCATATCAGAACCATTACATGAGAATCTTCGTTTCTACATATGAAGTCGAATCGAAGAGCAGCCTATAACAAGGGTATTCTGATTCCAGATATGGCTCACCGAAATAACTGAAATTGGATTATATATTATAAAGTTTAGATGTAGAAGTCATTCGAATCGTTAGTTCTTCCATAAGACAAATATTTTTTACACCAAAAAGCAAGCTCCTTAATCTTCTTACTAGTAATTGTATATTTTATATTGTAACATTTTTTGAAAGGGCATAAATAAAAACAGTAATACACATTATTCAGTGTGAAATATAATATTAAGAATAACGAAGCAATTTCTTTTCTTTTTTTTTAAACCTTATTGCATTTGATCCCGGAGGATAAAGAGTTTTCTAAAGCTGTTGCCAAGAAAACTACGGAATGCACTTTATTAAACAAATTTAACGAAGCCTGAAATTCACTGTGTTTTTTTCAGTGCTGTACGGCAACCTCATTCTCTGAGTGTTCCTCCCTTTTAATTACTCTTTATTTTTAATGGTCTCGGTATCATATTCTACCGCCTAACAGTCACATTGTCTTTTATGGTCATGTGATAAATTAACGAGCTTTGTTTTACATGATGATGTGACAAATATAAAGAACGATAGTTACATAAGTAAGAATTGACGTGTGTGTGTGTGTGCGTGTGTGTGTGTGTATGCATGTGTATGTATATATGCACATATATATACATATACACATACATATATATGTATGTATGCATATATATACATATATGTATTTATATATTATATATATGTGTGTGTGTGTGTGTGTATGTGTGTGTGTGTGTATATATATATATATATATATATATATATATATATATATATATATATATATATATATATATGTGTGTATATATATATATATATATATATATATATATATATATATATATATATAGTATGTCGAGAATATGGTTTTGTTAAATAACAATGGAAATTTTAGTTTAGTTTAGTCTTTTAATTACCACCCTGGCCAACTGCACAGGCGTGGGCTAGCTATGATACATTTGATGCATGGGCATAAAATTACAGAAAATTAATGGTATTGTATTTGAATTTTAGGTTATAACATTATTGTCATATGTTGTCATATTCCAAATATAGGATACAACATAAGTATAACTTCTAAGACATCAGATGATATGAAATGGTTACAGTTCTCCGTACCTTATGCTAGGCGGTCTGAAAGCCTGTAACACATGGCTCTGAGATATAATGTGCAAGTGTTCGCTTATATTCTTCATTACACAGCTTACACTTAGTTTCTTCGACATTACAAACTGTACTGACATGCCACTTGTGATCTTGCGATCACAATAACACACTGCCTTGTTCTTGTTTTATATAAACCACAGATGAATGAATCTTGCGTGAACCGGTAATAGTGCTTAATGCTACAGCTTTCAGGGTGTTCAGAATTAATCAACTCAGCCAAGTCTTCTTTGAAGGAAGCTTTAATGATGTACAAAATCCTAGAAAGAGGTACCCCACACTTTGTTTGTCACACGCTGACTTTGCTAATCAGTATGATTAGTCATGAACCTTTCTAGAATCCTGGGGCTCCAAATATTGTTTTTATATACAAAAGCGCATTCTGCTCTGCTCCCAGACTGCAAGGATCCGTCAGTGTAGTATTCATGTGAATTGGATAGAGTTCCAAGATGCTCATTTATAAGTGCAAGTACATACTACTTAAGTATAGCAGGGGGACACCAATGAAACAAGGACAAATAAACAAAACATGATGGGTAGAGTCCGTAGGTTTTCCAATGGCGTTCGTTTTCACTAGACGTGACTAGATCTTTGTATGTTTTTAATTTTCTTTTGTTTCATTGTTTTTATGAAACAAACATTAATTAACGTTGACCAATAAGGAGCGTTCCACATAACATATACTTCAAACCATATAACCTATTTGCTATCCAGTAAGAAAACAAATGTTAAGAAGAGCATAAAAACTCTTTTGATAATTCAGGGGGTGATTCAAGAAGAATCTAGAGACTCTTGTGAAGGGATCTTGGGTAAAAACACATGGATATGACTAGAAATTGTCTTCAAAAGGCGGAACTTCAGAAATACTGCTGCAAAATCTTCGATCTCGATTTCCCATACTCCGTGAAAAGTTTATATTCTCTATAATGTCCAACAACAATATTATGAGTAATGCTGTAAAGATATTTTCATCAAAATAAATATATATTTTTTCACGATATAGTAATAGCACAACTGTCTTCATGCTCTAGTATTTTCTTTTCTAATTTCTTGTTAAGTATAAACAATTTATATATTGTTCTCCTTGCCCTTTTTTTCTTGACACACGACAATTATAATCGTCGCCACTTCAGTTTTAACAGAAAGGGAATGTAGGTATGAAGCTAACCAATATGTATGAGGTTTATTTTTTTCGACAATGTCTATTAGAAGCCAATAATTTATGTTTAGAAGCACTTTCGATGTACAATGCCAGGTCCAGATTCTTCGTATTCTTCTTTAGTGACCCACATGGACTGGAAGGTGGACAGAGAGGCCAGGATGGAACCGCCGATCCACACGGAGTACTTACGCTCAGGAGGAGCAATGATCTTGATCTTGATGGTGGAAGGAGCCAGAGTTGTGATTTCCTTCTGCATGCGGTCAGCGATACCTGGGTACATGGTGGTACCACCAGACATAACAATATTCGCAAAAAGATCTTTTCTGATATCAATATCGCATCTCATGATGGAACAATGAACTGTTTCGTGAAGACCAGCAGACTCCATGCCCAAGAAGGAAGGCTGGAACAGGGCCTCAGGGCATCGGAAACGCTCGTTTCCGATGGTAATGACTTGTCCGTCGGGAAGCTCGTAAGACTTATCGATCGAGGAAGAGGCAGCAGCAGTGTTCATTTCGCCATCAAAATCGAGGGCAATGTAGCACAGCTTCTCCTTAATATCACGGACGATTTCTCGTTCAGCGGTGGTAGTGAATGAATAGCCACGTTCGGTGAGAATTTTCATCAAATAAAGAGTGAGATCACGGCCAGCAAGATCGAGACGAAGGATAGCGTGAGGAAGAGCGAAGCCTTCGTAGACGGGGACGTCGTGGGAGACGCCATCGCCCGAGTCACAGACGAGGCCTGTGGTGCGACCTGAGGCGTAGAGGGACAGCACGGCCTGGATGGCGACGTACATGGCAGGGGTGCTAAAAGTCTCGAACATGATTTGGGTCATCTTCTCACGGTTGGCCTTGGGGTTGAGAGGAGCCTCAGTGAGGAGGACGGGAGATTCCTCAGGAGCAACACGGAGTTCGTTGTAGAAGGAGTGATGCCAGATCTTCTCCATGTCGTCCCAATTGGTGATGATACCGTGCTCGATAGGGTATTTGAGAGTCAGGATACCTCTCTTGCTCTGAGCCTCATCACCGACGTAGGCGTCCTTCTGACCCATGCCGACCATCACACCCTGATGGCGGGGGCGGCCGACGATGGAGGGGAACACGGCACGAGGGGCGTCGTCTCCGGCGAAACCGGCCTTGACCATGCCGGAGCCATTGTCAACCACAAGGGCGCATGTGTCCTCGTCATCACACATGTTGGATGTCTTTTAGCTCCCCTGAAAATGCAGAATATATTGTTACTGCACATGAAAAGGGAAGTAATGCATAACCGTTGCTATTATATTATATAAGATTGAATATGATTACCACTTATTCTTGTTGTTGCCATTTTTGGTTGCATTATTACAATCAATAGTAGTAGCAGTGTTCCTGATATCATCAATATTATCACTATTATGGTAGTGGTAGTTGTAGTATGATTGATTTGTTATTTTCTTGACATCGTTGGTATATTTGTTATTATCATCATAGTTATCGTTACCATTTAAATTATAACTATTAATACTATCATCGTCGTAAGCACTATGACCATTGTTATCAGCGTTTTTGCTACTGTCTATATCTTGACTATTGTCATTACCATCATAACAGTTATCATTATTATTGTTGTTGTTTTATTGCAGTTGTTATTACTACTACTAATATTAGTATTATTGTTATTATTATTGTTATTCTTATTATTATTATTATTATTATAACTATTGTTTTTACCATTATTATTATCATTATCATCATCATTATCATTATTATCATTATTATTATTATTATTATTATTATTATTATTATTATCATCATCATCATCATCATCACTACTATTAGTATTATTATTCCTATCATTAATATTATTGTAGTAATTATCATCATCATGATTATAATCATCAATGTCCTTAGCTTTATTATTATGAATTTCTTAATTAT